>NW_011495013.1:4831850-4835193 GCF_000754665.1 Bison bison bison
TTTTTAAACTTTACAATATTGTATTGGTTTTGCCAAATATCGAAATAAATCTGCCACAGGTATACATGTGTTCCCCATCCTGAACCCTCCTCCCTCCTCCCTCCACATACCATCCCTCTGGGTCGTCACAGTGCACCAGCCCCAAGCATCCAGTATCGTGCATCGAACCTGGACTGGTGACTCGTTCCATATATGATATTATACGTATTTCAATGCCATTCTCCCAAATCATCCCACCCTCTCCCTCTCCCACAGAGTCCAAAAGACTGTTCTATACATCAGTGTCTCTTTTGCTGTCTCATATACAGGGTTATTGTTACCATCTTTCTTTTTCCATATATATGCATTAGTATACTGTATTGGTGTTTTTCTTTCTGGCTTACTTCACTCTGTATAATAGGCTCCAGTTTCATCCATCTCATTAGAACTGATTCAAATGTATTCTTTTTAATGGCTGAGTATACTCCATTGTGTATATGTATCACTGCTTTCTTATCCATTCATCTGTTGATGGACATCTAGGTTGCTTCCATGTCCTGGCTATTATAAACAGTGCTGCAATGAACATTGGGGTACACGTATCTCTTTCAATTCTGGTTTCCTCAATGTGTATACCCAGCAGTGGGATTGCTGGATCATAAGGCAGTTCTATTCTCAGTTTTTTAAGGAATCTCCACACTGTTCTCCATAGTGGCTGTACTAGTTTGCATTCCCACCAACAGTGTAAGAGGGTTCCCTTTTCTCCACACCCTCTCCAGCATTTATTGCTTGTAGACTTTTGAATCGCAGCCATTCTGACTGGTGTGAAATGGTACCTCATAGTGGTTTTGATTTGCATTTCTCTGATAATGAGTGATGTTGAGCATCTTTTCATGCATTTGTTAGCCATCTGTATGTCTTCTTTGGAGAAATGTCTGTTTAGTTCTTTGGCCCATTTTTTGATTGGGTCATTTATTTTTCTGGAATTGAGCTGTAGAAGTTGCTTATATATTTTCGAGATTAGTTGTTTGTCAGTTGCTTCATTTGCTATTATTTTCTCCCATTCTGAAGGCTGTCTTTTCACCTTGCTTATAGTTTCCTTTGTTATGCAGAAGCTTTTAAATTTAATTAGGTCCCATTTGTTTATTTTTGCTTTTATTTCCAATATTCTTGGAGGTGGGTCATAGAGGATCCTGCTGTGATGTATGTTGGAGAGTTGCCTGTGTTCTCCTCTAGGAGTTTTATAGTTTCTGGTCTTACGTTTAGATCTTTAATCCATTTTGAGTTTAGTTTTGTGTATGGTGTTAGAAAGTGTTCTAGTTTCATTCTTTTACAAGTAGTTGACCAGTTTTCCCAGCACCACTTGTTAAAGATATTGTCTTTTCTCTGTTGTATATTCTTGCCTCCTTTGTCAAAGATAAGGTGTCCATAGGTGCGTGGATTTATCTCTGGGCTTTCTATTTTGTTCCATTGATCTATATTTCTGTCTTTGTGCCAGTACCATACTGTCTTGATGACTATGGCTTTGTAGTAGAGCCTGAAGTCAGGTAGGTTGATTCCTCCAGTTCCATTCTTCTTTCTCAAGATTGCTTTGGCTATTCGAGGTTTTTTGTATTTCCATACAAATTGTGAAATTATTTGTTCTAGCTCTGTGAAGAATATCGTTGGTAGCTTGATATGGATTGCATTGAATCTATAAATTGCTTTGGGTAGTATACTCATTTTCACTATATTGATTCTTCCAATCCATGATCATGGTATATTTCTCCATCTATTAGTGTCCTCTTTGATTTCTTTCACCAGTGTTTTATAGTTTTCTATATATAGGTCTTTAGTTTTTTTAGCTAGATATATTCCTAAGTATTTCATTCCTTTCGTTGAAATAGTGAATGGAATTGTTTCCTTAATTTCTCTTTCTGTTTTCTCATTATTAGTGTATAGGAATGCAAGGGATTTCTGTGTGTTGATTTTATATCCTGCAACTTTACTATAATCATTAATTAGTTCTAGTAATTTTCTGGTGGAGTCTTTAGGGTTTTCTATGTAGAGGATCATCTCATCTGCAAACAGTGAGAGTTTTACTTATTCTTTTCCAATTTGGATTCCTTTTATTTCTTTTTCTGCTCTGATTGCTGTGGCCAAAACTTCCAAAACTGTGTTGAATAGTAATGGTGAAAGTGAGTACCCTTGTCTTGTTCCTGACTTTAGAGGAAATGCTTTCAATTTTTCACCACTGAGGATAATGTTTGCTATGGGTTTGTCATATATAGCTTTTATTATGTTGAGGTATGTTCCTTCTGTTCTTGCTTTCTGGAGAGTTTTTATCATAAATGGATGTTGAATTTTGTCAAAGGCTTTCTCTGCATCTATTGAGATAGTCATATGGTTTTTATTTTTCAATTTGTTAATGTGGTGTATTACATTGATTGATTTGTGGATATTGAAGAATCCTTGCATCCCTGGGATAAAGCCCAATTGGTCATGGTGTATTATCTTTTTAATGTGTTGTTGGATTCTGATTGCCAAAATTTTGTTAAGGATTTTTGCATCTATGTTCATCAGTGATATTGGCCTGTAGTTTTCTTTGTTTATGGGATCTTTGTCAGGTTTTGGTATTAGGGTGATGGTAGCCTCATAGAATGAATTCAGAAGTTTACCTTCCTCTGCAATTTTCTGGAAGAGTTTGAGCAGGATAGGTGTTAGATTTTCTCTAAATTTTTGGTAGAATTCAGCTGTGAAGCTGTCTGGACCTGGGCTTTTGTTTGCTGGAAGATTTTTGATTACAGTTTCAATTTCTGTGCTTGTGATGGGTCTGTTAAGATTTTCTATTTCTTCCTGGTCCAGTTTTGGAAAGTTGTACTTTTCTAAGAATTTGTCCATTTCTTCCACGTTGTCCATTTTATTGGCATATAATTGTTGATAGTAGTCTCTTATGATCCTTTGTATTTCTGTGTTGTCTGTCGTGATCTCTCCATTTTCATTTCTAATTTTATTGATTTGATTTTTCTCCCTTTGTTTCTTGATGAGTCTGGCTAATGGTTTGTCAGTTTTATTTATCCTTTCAAAGAACCAGCTTTTGGCTTTGTTGATTTTTGCTATGGTCTCTTTTGTTTCTTTTGCATTTATTTCTGCCCTAATTTTTAAGATTTCTTTCCTTCTGCTAACCCTGGGGTTCTTCATTTCTTCCTTTTCTAGTTGCTTTAGGTGTAGAGTTAGGTTATTTATTTGACTCTTTTCTTGTTTCTTGAGGTGTGCCTGTATTGCTATGAACTTTCCCCTTAGGACTGCTTTTACCGTGTCCCACAGGTTTTGGGTTGTTGTGTTTTCATTTTCATTCGTTTCTATGCAAATTTTGATTTCTTTT
>NW_011495013.1:4835293-4875361 GCF_000754665.1 Bison bison bison
TTTGATTTCTTTTTTGATTTCTTCTGTGATTTGTTGGTTATTCAGCAGCGTGTTGTTCAGCCTCCATATGTTGGAATTTTTAGTAGTTTTTCTCCTGTAACTGAGATCTAATCTTACTGCATTGTGGTCAGAAAAGATGCTTGGAATGATTTCAATTTTTTGAATTTACCAAGGCTAGCTTTATGGCCCAGGATGTGATCTATCCTGGAGAAGGTTCCATGTGCGCTTGAGAAAAAGGTGAAATTCATTGTTTTGGGATGAAATGTCCTATAGATATCAATTAGGTCTAACTGGTCTATTGTATCATTTAAAGTTTGTGTTTCCTTGTTAATTTTCTGTTTAGTTGATCTATCCATAGGTGTAAGTGGGGTATTAAAGTCTCCCACTATTATTGTGTTATTGTTAATTTCTCCTTTCATATTTGTTAGCATTTGTCTTACGTATTGTGGTGCTCCCGTGTTGGGTGTATATATATTTATAATTGTTATATCTTCTTCTTGGATTGATCCTTTGATCATTATGTGGTGACCGTCTTTGTCTCTTTTCACAGCCTTTGTTTTAAAGTCTATTTTATCTGATATGAGTATTGCTATTCCTGCTTTCTTTTGGCCCCTATTTGCATGGAAAATCTTTTTCCAGCCCTTCACTTTCAGTCTGTATGAGGTTTTGAGGTGGGTCTCTTGTAGACAGCATATGTAGGGGGTCTTGTTTTTGTATCCATTCAGCCAGTCTTTGTCTTTTGGTTGGGGCATTCAACCCATTTATGTTTAAGGTAATTATTGATAAGTATGATCCTGTTGCCATTTACTTTATTGTTTTGGGTTTGAATTTATACACCCTTTTTGTGTTTCCTGTCTAGAGAATATCCTTTAGTATTTGTTGGAGAGCTGGTTTGGTGGTGCTGAATTCTCTCAGCTTTTGCTTGTCTAAGAAGCTTTTGATTTCTCCTTCATATTTGAATGAGATCCTTGCTGGGTACAATAATCTGGGCTGTAGGTTATTTTCTTTCATCACCTTAAGTATGTCTTGCCATTCCCTCCTGGCTTGAAGAGTTTCTATTGAAAGATCAGCTGTTATCCTTATGGGAATTCCCTTGTGTGTTATTTGTTGTTTTTCCCTTGCTGCTTTTAATATTTGTTCTCTGTGTTTGATCTTTGTTAATTTGATTAATATGTGTCTTGGGGTGTTTCGCCTTGGGTTTATCCTGTTTGGGACTCTCTGGGTTTCTTGGACTTGAGTGATTATTTCCTTCCCCATTTTGGGGAAGTTTTCAACTATTATCTCCTCAAGTATTTTCTCATGGTCTTTCTTTTTGTCTTCTTCTTCTGGGACCCCTATGATTCGAATGTTGTAGCGTTTAATATTGTCCTGGAGGTCTCTGAGATTGTCCTCATTTCTTTTAATTCGTTTTTCTTTTATCCTCTCTGATTCATTTATTTCTACCATTCTATCTTCTAATTCACTAATCCTATCTTCTGCCTCTGTTATTCTATTTGTTGCCTCCAGAGTGTTTTTGATTTCATTTATTGCATTATTCATTATATATTGACTCTCTTTTATTTCTTCTAGGTCCTTGTTAAACCTTTCTTGCGTCTTCTCAATCCTTGTCTCCAGGCTATTTATCTGTGATTCCATTTTAATTTCAAGATTTTGGATCAATTTCACTATCATTATTTGGAATTCTTTATCAGGTAGATTCCCTATCTCTTCCTCTTTTGTTTGGTTGGTGGGCATTTATCCTGTTCCTTTACCTGCTGGGTATTCCTCTGTCTCTTCATCTTGTTTAAATTGCTGAGTTTGGGGTGTCCTTTCTGTATTCTGGCAGTTTGTGGAGTTCTCTTTATTGTGGCGTTTCCTTGCTGTGTGTGGGTTTGTACAGGTGGCTTGTCAAGGTTTCTTGGTTAGGGAAGCTTGTGTCGGAGTTCTGGTGGGTGTAGCTGGATTTCTTCTCTCTGGAGTGCAATGAAGTGTCCAGTAATGAGTTATGAGATGTCTATGGTTTTGGGGTGACTTTGGGCAGCCTGTATCTTGGAGCTCAGGGCTGTGTTCCTTTGTTGCTGGAGAATTTGCTTGGTATGTCTTGCCCTGGAACTTGTTGGCTCTTGTGTGGTGCTTGGTTTCAGTGTATGTATGCAGGCGTTTGATGAGCTCCTGTCAATTAATGATCCCTGGAGTCAGGACTTCCCTGGAGTCAGGGTTTGGACTTAAGCCTCCTGCTTCCAGTTATCGGTCTTATTTTTACAGTAGTTTCAAAACTTCTCCTTCTATACAGCACCATTGATAAAACATCTCCTTTTGAAGACTTGGGTTGCTTTTCTGGGTGCCTCATGTCCTCTGCTGGCATTCAGAAGTTGTTTTGTGGAATTTACTCTGCGTTTAAATGTTCTTTTGATGAATCTGTGGGGGAGAAAGTGTTCTCCCCGTCCTACTCCTCTGCCATCTTAGCTCCTCCCCCACAACCTGCATCTTTTCCTCACAAATCTTTAATATTTTCTCCTATACATCCTTTCCAATTTAGCAAGCACTGAATAAAAATAAGAACACTCTATTGTCAGACTGTCCTTGTCCAGCCCCTCTCAGGTTTAAACACTGAGTACCTTTAAATAGTAGCCTTATTTCTGTCTAGTCCTTGATCGGGTTCTGAACAAAGCAGGAGGGTTTTTTTCCTACATTCATATTAATCCCTGTAGACTGCACATTTTGAATAAAATTATACCTTTCTTCCCACTGAGATAAACTGTCCTATTGTCTGTTGTGTTTTCTCATTTCATTCATCTGGAGTTCTGGTAGACATTAAAGATCAAGTTTAGTTAAGAAAGCAAATTTCATGATGGTAGCATATTTTAACCTTTTTTTCACTGCTATACTCCAGCAGATACAGCAATGCTTCATTCATCAGTTCAGTTCATTTCAGTTCAGTCACTCAGTTCTGTCCGACTCTATGCGACCCCATGAATCGCAGCATGCCAGGCCTCCCTGTCCATTACCAACTTCCGGAGTTCACTCAGACTCATGTCCATCGAGTTGGTGATGCCACCCAGCCATCTCATCCTCTCATCCCCTTCTCCTCCTGCCCCCAATCCCTCCCAGCATCAGAGTCTTTTCCAATGAGTCAACTCTTCTCATGAGGTGACCAAAGTACTGGAGTTTCAGCTTTAGCATCATTCCTTCCAAAGAAATCCCAGGGCTAATCTCCTTCAGAATGGACTGGATGCTTTATTCATAGTGAACAACAATAAATGTTTATTCAGTGAATCAATCCAATGAATACCAATATTATTTCTCTGTGCCTTTACATTTTTGAACTGAAATCTGATATTCTGTTTATTAACTCAGGTCAGTGCTGACACTTAGGGATCTAGATCTCATTTCTATCTCCCCTAAATTCTTTCTGAAATTCCAGATACAATAAATAGCACAAAAATTTCTATCTAATACAAAATGGTGCTATGAGTTTGCAAATTGTCGTCACATTTTAACCTCCAAAGTAGATACCTAGGAGCATTAACTAACTAGGATTAAATACAAATTTACCTTGTTCCTTTGCTATATATAAATTGCGGTAACATAAAATAGTGGAAAGATCCTTGGTTTTGTAATAACCCACATCAGGATTCCAATACTGTCTCTGACATTGTAATTGTGCAGTGTCCACAGGCAAGTTTCCCCATTCAATTCAATAAAAAATAATTGTGTGCTCCAATTCATCAGGTAGTGTACTATAACCCAGGGTTACGAAGATACATTCTTTATCCTTCAAGAGTTCCATATGTAGTAGGAGAAACAGCCACATAAACAGATAATAAAAAAAAGGAGTTTTAAAATGCAATAATAATGATTTAACTGAGAATTATAAGAGGTCAAAAGAGGAGAATATTTAGCCTTAGGAAAGTCCTCATTGAAATTATATCCCATGTGATATTGCCAGCAATATATAGAACAAATCTAAATGTTCCTTGCTGCTTCCAAAGATAATAATCTAGTGTACCATAAACCATCATGACATCATCTTTGCAAATAAAGGAGGTGCAAATTTGCTGTTAAAGTATCACCATAGCAATCATGTTAACCTTAAAAATATAATTTTCCTGTTTAAAATTCTCCAATAGTTTTCCACCATACTTAAAAGTATTATTCCTTATTGTGGCTCACATGGACTTGGCAGAAAATGCCTACCTGCTCACTAAAACTGCTTCCTTCTTATGGGCATATATGGGAATAGAGCTAGACACCAAATTTATATTTCCTTTTAGTGATTTGTCGGACTATGAATATATTCTAAGTGATGGACTTTGAGCACAATATGAACTTAGAAGTCATATGTTAAAGATAATACTATTTCTGGATACCTTAAAGTCTTTATGGAGCAGTGACACCCCTACCCTACTCCTACCATGGGCCTGTTGAGAAAACTGGGGTTAATTTACAGATATTTAAGGTTTACCTATGAAATCTGTTAACATTAGCTTAACTAAGACCAGGACTCTATTTTGTATCTTCCCTGCCAATCTCTCTGCCTCATCTACCACCACTATACCTGGCCAGTCTGTTCAGTCTCATTGGCCTCCTTCTGATACCTTAAACATCCCCAATTCATTACTATTTCAGGACTCTACACTTTCTTCTCTATTTGGAATTCTATTTCTCAAGATATACTAATAGCTTACTGATCACTTCCATAAGTCTCTGACCAGAGTCACCTGTATAGGATGTCTCCTTGACTACCTCCACTTTTAAAACAGCCACTCCTTCCATCATGCTTTATCCCTTTTCCTTCCTTTTTCTCCATAGTATAATCTCTTCATATGGTTTTATATATTTGGTATTTCTTCATTGTGTAATTCCAATTAGTAAGAGTATATTATATTTATTGGCATTTTCTCTTCCTTACCAGAATATGTGTAGTTCCACAAGGCAGCGACACTTTCTTTTATCCCTAGAATAGTGCTTGTACATGGTAGGAAATTAGTAAATATCAATTCAAAGGGTATTGAATGAGTATTGGTGTTTAGATATCTAACTGGAAGATCCAGGGCATAGTTTAGGAAACAGATGTCTAAGGTGAGTTTGTTGCCAAGAAATGAAGATAGTCCAACAAGATGAGACTTTCTATATTCATTTATTCAAAAATAGTTTATTGAATATCAGATAAATTCTGGGTATAGTAATATGTTAGCTTACATTTTAGTGGGAAAAGACAAAGGGTAAAATCAAATTTAAGATGTAACAAGTGGCTTTCCCACATTACAAAAAAATCATTGCTCAGTCATGTCCAATTCTTTGTGAACCCATGGACTGTAGGCCATCAAGTTTCCTTGGTCCAAGGCATTCTCCAGGCAAGCATACTGGAGTGGGTTGCCATTCCTTTCTCTAGGGGATCTTCCAGACCTAGGGATCAAACCCAGGTCTCTTGCATTGCAGACAGATTCTTTACCATCTGAGCTACCAGGGAAGCCCTTTCCCACATTGACAGTAGATTATTCTATGGAAAAGAGAGCTTTGCACCTTTTCATTTTAAGTAGGGATAGCATCCCAAGGGACAATCCAGTGTTAAAGCTAGACATAGGCTGGTAAAGGTGGAATTTATTAACCTGAAAGATGGAAGAGTTTTAGAAATCAGGTCTTAAATTCTGGATCAGAATTCTTTCCAACTAGTCCACACTGATGCTCAGAGTGGTTTTTTGTTTTTTTTTTTAACTATATAGAGTCAGCAACCAGGGCTTTCTTTACATGATGAAACACAATGGAACCTCCACACCTTTCTAGGGCAAGAGTCATCATGTCTGTTTATATGATGTCCAAAAGACCACAGTCCTAAGATGTCAAACATAGCCTACAGGGAAAATTTGTATTCAGGAAGGCACCTCTAGGCAAGAAGGAAACCTGCTATTTTGGGCAACAGGTGAAATCAGAATAAAAGACCTGAAATGATTATGAGTTTATATTCTCCAAACGAGATATAGCTGATGCCTAGTCTGGACATACCTGATCTGTTCTTCTGCCTCTCTGTCATTATTTTATAGGTTTGCCTTTTAAACAGTGGTAATAGACTGCTATTTGAATCCCTGAATCCCTGAACTATAATATAAACATTTTAAAAAATGGACATTCCCAAGCAAAGCACATTGCACATAACAAATCAAAATGATTTATTGAAATGAATTATATTTGTTATTCACCCAATATTCTTCAAAATTCCTCAGTTCAAAATTTTCACCCCTTCCATACTAAAGTGAAAAAGTAAAAGAAAATCTCTAACACTTTAGATATTTTATTTTTTATTTTTCACAGATAACTTATGTTTATATAAAATTCTTTTTTTTTTTTTTTTTTTTTTTTTTGGTGATTCTGACTGCTAATCTTCATGCTAAATTTAGCAAAAAGTTGTCCTGCTATGCATATCTGAGTTGCAGGTGCAGGGTTTCATTGCTTAAGTAAATATAAGGAGATTGGTGAGATCCATGGATTATTGGAAATATATTCACCTTTATGTTGGATTTAAAATATGATGTAATGGCCTTTGATTAAGAATGAAGATTTAGAAAGTCTAAGGTCAGAAGGAATTTAAACTCTTTCAAGCAAAATAATGTTACAGGAATCTAGTTCCATGAATAGCAAATACCTATTTTCCTTTGTATTTTTAAGTTTTTTATTTTGATAGCATCATCGCCAAAATTGTGGATGATGCCAGCTGTATTCCCCATTACTGCTGCTGCTGCTAAGTCCCTTCAGTCGTGTCCGACTCTGTGCGACCCCATAGACGGCAGCCCATCAGGCTCCACCGTCCCTGGGATTCTCCAGGCAAGAACACTGGAGCAGGTTGCCATTGCCTTCTCCAATGCATGAAAGTGAAAAGTGAAAGAGAAGTCGCTCAGTCGTGTCCAACTCTTCACAACCCCATGGACTGCAGCCCACCAGGCTCCTCCGTCCATGGGATTTTCTAGGCAAGAGTGCTGGAGTGGGGTGTCATTGCCTTCTCCATCCCCATTCTAATTCCTGTTATTTATGAAGGGATTAAAGAAAATAGTGGAGGCACCTGGATTTGATGAGGACATGTTAAGAAACTTCAAAATGCTTATCACTGTCAAATTTGGATTCCAGCCAGAGTTTGATATTTGGTTTGGAATATATTTTAAGTGAGGCAAACTCTTTCATGAGTAAAAAATCCAGAAATAGCAAAATTAAAACCACCAGCTCAGTAGAACAGTACTTACGGTTTCTTGTGCATATAAGAATAGCTTATGAACTGGGAGCTGTTAAACCAACAGTGAAATGACATGCAGAGATATATTGTTGTAAGACAGCTTATATAGTGAAAATGCAGAAGCTGATTATTCTTAAAAATGGTTATAGCATTAAGAGTTTTTCTAGTGATAGGGGATTGGTTAAAGAGCGACTTCCCTTTCACTTTTCACCTTCCTGCATTGGAGAAGGAAACGGCAACCCACTCCAGTGTTCTTGCCTGGAGAATCCCAGGGATGGGGGAGCCTGGTGGGCTGCCATCTGTGGGGTCGCACAGAGTCAGACACGACTGAAGCTACTTAGCAGCAGCAGTAGCTGCCTTATGCCAATTTTGGGGAACAGCTTAAGTTTCATTTATGGTTTTCAGAGGCATTTACAAGAAGTGGCCCAAATTGTTTTACTTATTTTGCAGAGTAAGATAAACTGAATTTTGCTAATGAGGCTTAAATGGTTTTGTCTATTCAGGGAATTCTCAGGTTTAATCTCCTTTTTGCAATTTATTTTAACACATGTAATCTTTTTAAAACATAGCAGCACCATTTCATAAGCAACTTGAAACTAAGAACTTAAATCACCTTTGAGGTTTTCATTTTCCATTGTCTAGATTAAGAAAGTCATGTGGAGAGAGATTTGGACTTAATCTGTAAGACATTTGGGATATATAAAGATTTTTAAATGTTATTATATTTATTTGAGCGATGGTAGTATACTATTATATTTTACCTTTAGATTGATGTCAGTTTTAATGTAGAGAATATATTAGAAGAGGGATAAGACCAGAGACAGAGAAACTTGATAGGAGAAGGTTATGTGAGAAATGTTAAGGACTTTTACTAGGGTAGTGGTATTAAGAAGGATATAAAGAAAAATAGCATGTTTTAATAGATGTAAAGATGGTAGGCAGACACTAATTTTGACTGGATGTGGGATGTAACCATGAGAACTACTCAAAGGACCGAATGTTATACATTGTTAGTTGACACTTAATGGAGTACCTAGGGTATAGAAAGTTTTAGAATGTTTTAGAAGTGTTATTAAACTAGTAATCTATATTAATACTTGTAATAGTGGTGATGATGAATAGAGGTTCATTTTCATGAAGTGCATACTAAAGATAATATTGTAGACTTAAACAATATTCATAACCTCAAAACTGAGTTATGTTTTATTCAATGGGAATTTTTAGACTTCAAGCCCAGGAAGCAGCTTCTCAAGTAACCCTGAGGGAACTGCTCCAAGGTGGTTAGGAGGGGACCTTGGTTATATAGAAGTTTTGCAACAAACGGCAGGTAGTTGAATCATGGAAAGATGATTGTTAGTTAAAGAAAACTAGATATTCCAAGTGAAAGAATTTATTGCTCTTCTGTGTATGGGAAGATGCAAAAGTCTTGGTTCACTGAAAGCCTTCCTTTGATATGGACCTCAGCTCTGTGGGGCCAGTATTGCTTTCAAATCCTGAGTTCCCTTTGGACACACCATAGGGAGTGGCTGTAGTTTGATGGCTGCTAGATGGCAGGTATTCTTTCCTTCCTGAATTCGCTCAGGGCTCACCAGCTCACTGTCAGTGGTAGCTGCAATCACTGATGACTACAATCCTTTGTTTACTGATAAGGCAGAAAATAATTCAATTTCTCAGTATCAAGGATGTAGGTGTTAAAATATGTTGAATCAGTATATCAACAAAGCCAAGGTGGGAAGAATTTCAATAAGAAAAATGTAGAAAATGTCAGTAGCCATAAAGGATTTATTAAGAATATATGTTGCAAATTATCCATTGCAACTGATAGCAAGGTTATCAGAGACCATGGTGAGAAGAGTTGCTATGGAGGCCTGGGGACAGAAGCCAGGAGCAGTTACCTGAAGCATGTCTTAGGACCTAAACAATTACTTTTGTTCCACTGTTGTCATTGGAGGCACTCCTGTGGCTACCAACCCTTAATATCCTTATAGGACAGCTGCCTAAGCACCAGCTAAGAATTTGTGATAATTTTCACAGGAGTCTAAGGTCTTGGGCTAATAATTCAGCTCACTTAATTGATTCTGTGCTTGGTATTCCCAATTGGATCAGAGAGATAGCACTGGAAGTCTGCATCTCTCAACCCTTTAATCAACAATCTGTATTTGACACACTCTTTTGATATCTCCTGTAGTGTGTGACTAATTACTGCTTGGTGCCTCCAGGCACTGAGAGACCCACCAGGGACTCCCTCTGTATATTTTAGCACAAACAGAAATTTGCACATATTAGCTTGCACAATCAGTTTTAGAAGCTTAACAGCTTTAGGCATTTCCATCTCAAGCATAAAGGCTGCATCTTGTGACAGTTTTAAATGGTGCATAAGGATGTTGAATGATAGGTGTGAACCATTTCCAAAAAGCCAGAGCTGTAAACAGAAGGGCAGAGAGAGGGTGGTAACTAGAAGGACACACAAGAATAAGATAATTCTCTTTTCAACACAAGTAAGACTTGAGTACACTCTTAATGTTTTTGACACATTAATTAGAAACTTGACTACATTTTCAATATCAGGGAATTATAAATAACACATTAACTTGAAATGATCTTGTCATTTAGCTTTTCTCTTTGCTTTATTTGTATAACAAAAGAAGATTTACAGAAAGGACTTTTATGCTACTTTTATTTATTTCTAAAATTCTGACTTAACAGGTCAGCTTTTATGCAGAACAGAATCCATATAATTTTGCCAATTTAAGAAATTAACAATTATAACATTTGTATGTTTGATAATGTAAATAAGACTGTTCCCTTAACATATATAGAATGCATTAAATAAAGCTGTTATTTTCCCCTCCCCAGCCGATTTCTCTCGAGATAAAAATTAGGGCAAGAGTTAAGACTCAAGAGTTATGATTACTAAATTATTGCTGGCTTTTTAATTAATGACAGTGTTCCTAGGTTCATGTACTTGTGGGAATGATTAGAAAAATTGTAAACAATAGCTTTTTAATATGTTATTAATTGACTTCAAGGTTTTGAAGGTTTCACAAAGATATTTACGAAACTAGTTTGGAGGTGCTTAGGACAGAAATGTCAGTTAATAATCTGAAAGTATTTAAAAACGTTATCAGAGTGTTGACTTAAAAATTAGTCACAACCTGTAAGCAGACTGAAAGCAGAGAGTGTTTTGTTTGGTGTTTTATTTGAAATATTAGAACTTCAAGCCTGGGAGAAAGCATATCAAGTAGCCCCAAAAGACTGCTCCAAGGAAGTGGGAAAGGAGTAGGGATATATAGAAGTTCATAACAAAAAGGGCAGACCAATCTGAACATCAAAGATTATGGTTAGGTATTAAGTAATTTAGCTTTCTTCCCTGCATGGGAAGATGTTAAGAGTCTGGGATTATTGAAGTCATTCCTTTCACATGCATTTCAGCTATCTGGGGCCAGCATCCTGCATTTTTACTGAGGTATTCTCTTTCTTGAATTCCTTTTGTTTTTCCCATTTGTTTAGTTAAGTAGATAGAACTTAAGAGTAGTTGTTGCCTTTTACTTGATATATTTTCCACATAGGACGTAACTGCACATAGTTCCTGGTAGATAAAGGCAAAGTCTTGCTACACCACAGGCCTTTTATAATCAAGCTCACATATGTTCAGGAACAATTAAGACTATCTCTAAATATGTTTCCATTTAAAAGATTACATAATTAGTTTGTGAAAATTCCTACATACTCTGTATCAGCTGAGATACATCTTTATTCTGGAAAACTTAAGTGTCCAAGGTGTCCCTGAAGGATGGTATTTCAGTCTTCTAGGCCAGTTTCTCAGCAAGCCTGTTTTCTCACATGATTATGTGTAACACATGCGCCTGTACTTACACATGAACACACTATTGATTTGTCTGTCTCTCCTGGTCAAGAAAGATAAAAAGAACAGACTCTTCATTACTACATTAAAATACAGAGATAGAACACTGCCAGTATACATAAAACACTGCAGAGGCCAACTTTGGTATAAATTGATTTTTATTATTTATATTAATGTCTACGAGACATTTTATTTTCCTCACTGTAGAAAAGATTCAGATCTTTGACACTAATATTACATTTCATAAGGTTATATTTTGCTAGTAATGAATTAGATTCAGCATTAAAATCTTTTTATTCAATTTAAAGTACTTTGTGTATTATAATTCAATTGAGTTAATATACATAGTGTTCCTTTTTCAACTCTTATAAGCATTTTTCAGACATTTAGAATACAATGTCCTATGCAGACTAAGGAACTGATTAACATTGCAGATTTCACATTACAATGCTCACTGTAAGGTAATTAAAATAATTTTATTTACCTGCAGACTGACAAAATGTAAAGAATTAAGGCAAATAAGGAAGTGCCATCTCTTTACTTCTAAAGCTAACTCAAGCCCATAGATGCTTCTAGCCCATAGATGCTTCTAGCCCATAGATGCTTCTAGCAAGGTTGGTGTCAACCTTGGGTGACTTAAGTCACATATTTAAAGGCTCAGTTACATAATGAAGAGTGAATAAGACTACCCAAAACAAAGCTACTTATGCTTAGAACAAAAACAACACTGTGGATCTAAAAGGTTTTAAAATCCATAAACTGATGTAATTAAATGAGCCTATTTGTTGTAAACTTAGGTTCAGGATATCCTTGCCCATTTTTTTAAGGAACAATATAAAGAAATGTATCCAGATTTTCTATATAGTTTTGTTTTGCTTGGCTCATCGATTTAATTTCTTGCCTAATAAAAAACAAGCATTATAGCTCTGATACTTACTCTCAAAATGCCTCAAGGGAGGGTATATATGTATTAAAGATATCTATTAAACATTATATAGTATCCTAATGCAAAAATGTTAAATGAACTAAAGGGGTATAACAATGTGAAAAACAAATCAGTATACTTTACTTCTATTTCATCAAGCATTTCAGTATTCCTTACATTTCACCTCTGCATTTTAATTCAAACAATATTATTTTATATCTGTTATACTCCAGATATTTCATGATTCACAATGAAGGAAGACCTGCCCCACCCCAGGTCAGTGACTGGTAGGATGGAAATTTAATTGTATATCATAATGATGGGATAAATTCTGTCACATTATTGTCATAGTGTTGTGTGTGCTAAGTTGCTTCAGTCGTGTCTGACTCTTTGGGACTCTATGGACTGAAGCCCACCAGGCTCCTCTGTCTATGGGATTCTCTAAGCAAGAATACTAGAGTGGGTTGCCTATTTTCTTCCATGCAAATAAAAATCAATATGTATACTGACAGGTGGTGAAAGTATTAGTTTAAAAGTTATGAGGAAAACTGACATTGTAGTTATATTCAGAGGCAACATGGAATATAATGATAAACACATGGCTTGGATTTTGTAAAGCTGTACAATTGTAAGGTTGGACAAAATTTTCAAGCTCACAGGCTAGTGAGGAGAACATAAAATAGCCACAGTACAATGTGGTAATGCTATATCCAATCCCACACAAGTAAACAAAGCTCTCAAGGGTGTGAAGAGAGATGTAAGATCAATGTTTTGCTAGTTATTGTTGCTGAAAACCTGGATCTTATTCACTGGTGCCAAATAGAAATGTGGAGACAGAGCTTTGGAGTAGAACAGAGCAACTTTATTACTTTGCAAGGCAAAGGGGCCACGCCAGCCTAAGGTCCTCAAAACTGTGCTCCCCAAAACCCAGAATATAGCAAGTGGTTTTACAGTGTCAGGGTGGAAATAAGCCTGTAGATAGGGCTGAAGTAGTCTTGCATTCTTCTTTCCTTCTGGAGACACTGAGATTTTTAGGGCTGGTGTCCAGTGGTTCCAGATCAGGTTCTGGTATCCTCCAGGGTATGGTTCCATGACCTTCTTTCTATAATGAAAGATGCCCACAAAGGAAAGGAGGATTGGGGAATGTTGTCTTGCAGAAGTAAACATCAGGTGCAATGTACAACTTTAACCAGAGGGCAATCACTATCAGAGTGCAATTAAGTAAGAAAGAGAAGGGGGAAAAAATCTATAGGAGACCAGCTGGATGGGTGGAAAGAATAAGAGCTAACATAATAGGGGTGTCTCAACCAGTTTCTGATACAGCGTTATCTCCACCTAATAGGTCTGTCAGAGACTCAAATGAAGGATGTAAAAATAAGTGCATTACATTCAGATTCACATATCTTCTGCCATCAATATTTCCCAAATGAGGCTATCATTTTCCCAGGAATGAAAGTTCAAAATTTGGAGCCTTCTTTGTCTGCCTACTTCTTTATCTATATATACAGCCTTGTACAATCTTAATTTGTTTGTATTAATGCTTATTAATGTATGCTATTTTTAATGTATACAAACACAACTATAGTTCATGTTCTCTTGAACAAGTATTCATAGAGTAGTGTGTGTTAGTCGCTTAGTCATGTCAACTCTTTATGACCCCATGGACTCACTGTAGCCTGCCAGGCTCCTCTGTCCATGGGATTCTCCAGGCAAGAAAACTGGAGTGGGAAGCCATTCCCTTCTCTAGGGGATCTTCCTGACCCAGGCATTGAACCCATGTCTCCTGCAGATTCCTAAATTAGTTCATGGAACTTATGCCAGTCCTTTCTTCAGTAAGTTGTATATTTACTTCTAGTTCCTTTACTATTAATAGAGGAAATAAAACAATATGATTGCTTTAGTTTGCTTTACATATTAGAACCCATGGGGCCTGCTTCTTTGTCTTTTTAACTGTGGCATAATAACTCACAGTAAATGTGTACTATAGTTTATACAGGCATTTCTTTATTGGCTATTATTTTTTTTAACTGTTCCATAACACAATAAAACAATTATCATCTTTGTACATGCCTTCTAGTGTACATTATCACATTTCCCTAGGGTAAGTATCAAGTTTATTTTCTTGGGCTCCAAAATCACTGTGGACAGTGACTACAGTCATAAAATTGAAAGACAGCTGTTCCTTAGAAGAAAAGCTATCACAAACTTAGTGTATTAAAAAGCAGAGACATCACTTTGCTGACAGAAGTCCATACATTCAAAGCTATAGTTTTTCCAGTAGTCATGTGAGAGCTGGACCATAACGAAGGCTGAGCTCTGAAGAATTGATCCTTCCAAACTGTGGTGCTGGAGAAGATTCTCAAAAGTCCCCTGGACAGCGAAATCAAACCAGTCAATCCTAATGAATATTCATTGGAAGGACTGATGCTAAAGCTCCAATACTTTGGCTACCTGATGCAAAGAGCTTCCACTTTGGAAAAGACCTTGATGCTGGGAAAGACTGAAGGCAGGAGAATAAGAGGGCAGAAGAGAACTGATGGTTGGATGCCATCACTGACTCAATGAACGTGAGTTTTAGCAAACTCTGGGAGATGGTAAAGGACAACGAAGCCTGGTGTGCTGTAGTCCATGGGGTCACAAAGAGTCAGACACGACTTAGCAACTGAACAACAACAACAAAGTACTGAGGCTTGGCTTGGCTTTTTAAAAACAGTAGGTAGTGTGAAGCTGCTCTTCAGACAAACAATTCCAGTTTTAAAATCTTCAGTTCAGTTCAGTCGCTCAGTCATGTCCAACTCTTTGCAACCCCATGAATCGCAGCATGCCAGGCCTCCCTGTCCATCACCAACTCCCAGAGTTCACTCAGACTCATGTCCATAGAGTCAGTGATGCCATCCAGCCATCTCATCCTCTGTCGTCCCCTTCTCCTCTTGCCTCCAATCCCTCCCAGCATCAGAGTCTTTTCCAATGAGTCAACCCTTTGCATGAGGTGGCCAAAGTACTGGAGTTTCAGCTTCAGCATCATTCCCTCCAAAGAAAACCCAGGGCTGATCTCCTTCAGAATGGACTGGTTGGATCTCCTTGCAGTCCAAGGGACTCTCAAGGGCCTTCTCCAACACCACAGTTCAAAAACATCAATTCGTTGGTGCTCAGCCTTCTTCACAGTCCAACTCTCACATCCATACATGACCACAGAAAAAACCATAGCCTTGACTAGATGGACCTTTGTTGGCAAAGAAATGTTTCTGCTTTTGAATATGCTATCTAGGTTGGTCATAACTTTCCTTCCAAGGAGTAAACGTCTTTTAATTTCATGGCTGCAGTCACCATCTGCAGTGATTTTGGAGCCCCCCAAAATAAACTCTGACACTGTTTCCACTGTTTCCCCATCTATTTCCCATGAAGTGATGGGACTGGAGCCATGATCTTCATTTTCTGAATGCTGAGCTTTAAGCCAACTTTTTCACTCTTCTCTTTCACTTTCATTAAGAGGCTTTTTAGTTCCTCTTCACTTTCTGCCATAAGGGTGGTGTCATCTGCATATCTGAGGTGATTGATATTTCTCCCAGCAATCTTGATTCCAGCTTGTGTTTTTTCCAGTCCAGGGTTTCTCCTGATGTATTCTGCATATAAGTTAAATAACATTCCCTAATACATGATAATGCCAAAATTTTGATTTTTTTCAATCCAATGCATAAAAATTAGTCCCAGTTAGAATAAAAACAACATGTATTATCCAACTAGGAATCTTTAAAAGGAGAAAGAAGGTGCTATTAACAATTTTCCTGGGGTAATAAGCCTAAACAAGGGTGGTTAGGACCAAACTAGTACATACTGTTACCACAGTTAGAACTAAATTTCCAAAATCCCAATCTTATTATTTCAATAACTGTTTAATTCTTTTTCTTTGTAAACAGTATGTATAAAGTCCAGATGTTTCATCTAAAATATATAACTTTTCATGATGTGAATTTACCACCTTTGAATTCTAATCACCTACTTCATTCTGCTGTTTACTATGAATGACTTAGTCACTGTCGTTCCCAGGTTCTTCTGGCTTGGTTGGGCTCCTGCTGTGTGTCTTCTCTTCCCTGTCTCTTTCCTGTCCCATGTCTTCCTGTCATGTCCAGTGTCAGTGCCCTATATTTCCTCAAAGGTCCAGCTTAATTCTACATCCTTTAAGGAGCTTTTGAAGACTTTCCTATTCAGAATTACTTTCTTATAATGTTGTGCTCTATCTGCTACTACTCTTGCATTTTTACGTCTTCCTCTTCTGCTCTGGGGACAATATACATAGTGATTAAGATAATAGATGCTGGACTGGAATCCTAGGTCTGTAATTTGCATGTTGGGCAAGTTACTTAATGATGCTGTCACAGAATCCTCGTGGTAAAATAGGGATAATACTTCCTAACACCTAAGACCTTCGTAGTGGTTAAATAAGTAATACATGTAAAGTACTTAGAAATAAGCACCTTACTGTACACTTGTTAATAAGTAGATTTCTCTTAACTATTGGTTTTCCCTGGAAGTAGGCTATAGCTTTTCTAAAATTCTCTTTAGCTTAGACAAACAAAGGTGCATCTATACCTACTATATCTGAATTATCTCATGGGGCCCCAGAATATGCAGTTGAAAGCTTAACTGGGGAATAGGCTTGGCTCAGGCTGATATATCTGCTACCAAATACTGTGCCCTTAATCTCTGCTTCTTTCCCTCCTCTCTTAAGTGCAAATAATAACAACACGTACCTTGTAAGTTTGCAGTGATAATTAAAATAAGTTTCTAGCATAGTACATGGCAGTGCTGGTTAAATAAATAATAACTATAGACAATGTACTTTGAACACAGTGACTCTAGGCCCTGAGGTAAAAGATCTCTTTGTTTACTATCATCAACAAGCCAACAAATATATAGGATGTTTAATTATCTACATTAACTAGAATGTAAACTCATCTAAAGGATTCACTGAAATCATTTGTAATGTTATGAAGCAAAATGTAGTGATTTAATAGAAGTTCTTCACATGTTTTCCTCAAAATTAAGTATAATGAGGAAGGAGTTTCCCTCTCAATCATATGAATATTACCAAATATTCACATTCAAAGGAAAGCCTAAATTTGAGTGGCACCCCAGAAGGCTTCTTGAAGTAACTTAAGATTCCCACAGTATTACAAGAGATTTAAGTAAATTGTGCCCCCATTTACTTTTCTGATGTCATATATTTGTGGTATGTGTAGTATTTCTTCAACTTTATATACATAAGAAAGAATGGAATTATGTTTTTGACCCCAAACAGCCTTTCATCATAATGAGAAACAAGTTGCATATCACACTGTCATTAAGTGACAACAATGTTTCTTCATAATAAGGGATAAAATTTGACAATTAGCATAATATCAAAGTTAAGTATTTTTTATGTTTTAAAATGCAACAGCATGATTTTATAATTACCTTCTACTATGGCAATTCATGGGGTCGCAAAGAGTCGGGCACGACTGAGTAACTGAACTGAACTGATGGAGAGTAAAGTTGGTTTTGGTGAATGATTTTCTAAATATTTTTATTTTATATTGGGATTTAGTTGATTAACAATATTGTTAGTTTCAAGTATATAGCAAAGTGATTCAGTTATACATATACATGCTTCTATTATTTTTCAAATTCTCTTCGAATTTAGGTTATTACAAGTATTGAGCAGAGTTCCGTGTGCTATCCAGTAGGTCTTTGTTGGTTATCTATTTTAAATATAGCACTGTGTACACATCAACCCAAACCTCCTAATCTTAAGTATCATTCAGTTCAGCCATTCAGTCTTCTCCGACTCTTTAGAACCCCATGGACTGCAGCACACCAGTTTTCCCTGTCCATCACCAACTCCTGTGCTAGCTCAAACTCATGTCTATTGAGGAGGTGATTCCATCCAACCATCTTATCCTCTGTTGTCCCCTTTCTTCTCCTGCCTTCAGAATTTCCCAGCATCAGGGTCTTTTCCAATGCATCAGTGCTTCGCATCAGGTGGCGGAAGTATTGGAGCTTCAGCTTCAGCATCAGTACTTCAAATGAATATTCAGGACTGCTTTCCTTTAGGATTGACTGGTAGGATCTCCTCACAGTCCAAGGCACTCTCAAGAGTCTCCTGCAACAACACACTTCAAAAGCATCATTGTTCAGTGCTCAGCTTTCTTTATAGTCCAACTCTCACATCCATACATGACTACTGGAAAAATCACAGATTTTACTAGATGGAGCTTTGTTGGCATAATAATGTCTCTGCTTTTTAATATGCTGAGTATATTGGTCATAGTTTTTCTTTCAAGTAGTAAGTATCTTTTAATTTCATATTTCACAACACATGGAGATTAAACAACAGGTTTCTAAATAACCAGTAAGTTACTGAAGAATCAGGGCAAATTGGAAGTGGTCAAATAGGAGATGGCAAGAGTGAACATCTACATTTTAGGAATCTTTGAACTAAAATGGACTGGAATGGATGAATTTAACTCAGATGGCCATTATATCTACTATTGTGGGCAAGAATCCCTTAGAAGAAATGGAGTGTGGCCATCATAGTCAACCAAAGAGTCCAAAATGTAGTACTTGGATACAATCTCAAAAATAACAGAATGATTTCTGTTCACTTCCAAGGTAAACCATTCAATATCACAGTAATCCAAGTTTATGCCCTAAGCAGTAATGCTGAAGAAGCTGAAGTCGAATGGTTCTATGAAGACCAACAAAACCTTCTAGATGTAACACCCAAAAAAGATGTCCTCTTCATTACAGGGGACTGGAATGCAAAAGTAGGAAGTCAAGAGCTACCTGGAATAACAGGCAAATTTGGCCCTGAAGTGAAAAATGAAGCAGATCAGGGCTAACAAAGTTCTGCCAAGAGAATGCACTTGTCATAGCAAACACCCTCTTCCAACAACACAAGAAAAGACTCTACACATGGACATCACCAGATGATCAATACCGATATCAGACTGATTATATTCTTTGGAGCCAAAGATGGAGAAGCTCTATACAGTCAGCTAAAACAAGACTGGGTCCTGACTCAGAACTCCATATTGCCAAATTCAGACTTACATTGAAGAAAGTAGGGAAAACCTCTAGACCATTCAGGTATGTCCTAAATCAAATCCCTTATGATTATCCAGTGGAAATGAAAAATAGATTCAAGGGATTAGATTTGATAGACAGAGTGCCTGAAGAACTCTAGACAGAGGTTAGGAACAATGTGCGAGGGGCAGGGATCAAGAAAAAGAAATGCAAAAAGCTATGATCAGTATATTCTCTTGGCAAAACTCTGTTAGCCTTTCCCTGATTCATTTTATACTCCAAGTCCAAACTTGCCCTTATTCCAGGTCCCTCTTGACTTTCTACTTCTGCATTTCAGTTCCCTATGATGAAAAGGATATCATTTTTTGGTGTTAATTCTAGAAGGTCTTATAGGTCTTCACAAAACCATTCAACTTCAGCTTCTTTGGCTTTAGTGGTTGGGGCATAGACTTGGATTACTCTTTTGTTGGATGGTTTGCCTTGGAAATGAATGGAGATCATTGTCGTTATTGAGATTGCACCCAAGTACTGCCTTTCAGACTCTTGTTGACCATGAAGGCTACTCCATTTCTTATAAGGGACTCTTGCCCATAATAGTAGATACAATGGTCATCTGAATTTATTTTGCCCACTCCAGTCCATTTTATTTCGCTGATCCCTAAAATGTTGATATTCACTCTTGCCATCTCTTGTTTGACCACTTTCAATTTACCTTGATTCATAGACCTAACATTCCATATTCCTATGTAATATTTTTCTTTACAGCATTGGACTTTACTTTCACCACCAGGCACATTCACAACTGTGTGTTGTTTCCACTTTGGCTCAGCCTCTTCATTCCTTCTGGAGCTATTTCTCCACTCTCCTCCGGGAGCATATTGGACACCTACCAACCTGGGGAGTTCATCTTTCAGTGTCATATTTTTTGCTTTTTCATACTGTTCATGGGGTTCTCAAGGCAAGAATGCTGAAGTGGTTTGTCATTCCCTTCTCCAGTGGACCACGTTTTGTCAGAACTCTCCACTATGACCTGTCCCATCTTGGGTGGCCCTACATGGCATGGCTCATAGTTTCATTGAGTTAGACAAGGTTGTGATCCATGTGATCAGTGTGGTTAGTTTTCTGTGATCTGGTTTTCATTCTGTTTGCCCTCTGAAGGATGAGGATAAGAGGCTTGTCTATAAGGTGGTGGAGTAGAAAGACGTGCGTTCATCTTCTGCTCTGAGTGTCTGGGAGTCTCCAATGGAGGTGTGGATCAACAGTGGCCTACCACAGGGTCAGAGGCACTGACTACAACAGTCCTTGGAGCCGTGATGTGCTGGCATAAGTCCTTTTGAAGGAGGTCACCATTACTCTCGTTCAAACAAGCTGAAATCCACACAGAGACGAGGTTGAGGCTCATGTCCCCGTGACCCGAATGGCAGGGATGCTTTTTCTTTCTGGAAAGAGAGCAGAGGATACTTTCACAGGCCAATTAAGTAGGAAGATGGCTCTTCAACTCTTGCCTGAAGCCAATTCACCCTGACTGCTGGGCCCTCACAGGTGGAGACTTCAAAAATATATATATTAAAAAAATATATATATATCTGCTCTTTGTCTCTTATCTTTACATATTCTAATTATACCTATGTGCATCTATTTACATTGTCCCACAGTCCTTTGATGGTTCTATATATATATATATATATATATATTTTTTTTTCCGTTTTTCACTCTCCTTTCATTTTGTGTAGTTTCTATTGATGTATCTTAAAGCTCACTGATTCTTTCCTCAGCTGTGTCTAACTGGTGTACCAAAGGCATTTTTCATTTCTGTAATGTTTATGATTTCTATAGTTTTCTTTTAAATTATTTCTTAGAGTTTCTTTCTCTTTGCTTACATTATCCACCTGTTCCTTCATAGTTTCTATTTTTCCTATAGTCTTTAATATTTTAATCATAAATCTTTCACATTTCCTATGTAGTTATTTTTATTTGCAAAACCTGCACCATATCTGAATCTTTCTGTTGTTTGTTTTGTCACTTCAGGCTATGTTTCTCTTGTCTTTAACATGCCATGTAATTTTTTTTGTTGTTTAAATTTGTATACAGTGTATTGGATAACAGGAACTGAGACAAAGATTTTAATGTAGCTGTATGTTACTTTGGCTAGGAGTTGGGCCTGTTTAATTTCTGATACTTCTGTATGTGTTAGACTTTAAATTCTACTAGTTTCCTTAATTTTTCCTCTTCTCTTGTTTACAAGCTTTCCTAAGAACTTTTCTGTGTACTGAAGCTCTTTCAATGGTTCTACACAGTTTTTATCCTGGGGCCCTCTTAGTATGGTGGTAAAGCTGAGGGAAGAGTAAGTATTATAAAATTTTACAATTAAATATCTGTCTTTTAATGAGACGTGCTCTGGATTGTGACATTCACATGTGTCTCTTAGTTTTCCCCATCCAGCATTTTAGGTGAGATAGTTTTTTTTTTCTTTTTTTAATATATTTTATTTTATTTTTTAACTTTACAATATTGTATTGGTTTTGCCATATATCAACATGAATCTGCCACAGATATACACGTGTTCCCCATCCTGAACCCTCCTCCCTCCTCCCTCC
The DNA here is from genome assembly GCF_000754665.1 of Bison bison bison. Taxonomy (NCBI): domain Eukaryota; kingdom Metazoa; phylum Chordata; class Mammalia; order Artiodactyla; family Bovidae; genus Bison; species Bison bison. Next base: position 4,856,947 of record NW_011495013.1, read on the forward strand.
CCGTACCAGTTTTGTTATATGTGTGTGTGTTGAGAATAGACCTTTGTGTAGGCTCTGGGTATACTTCACAATAGCTACATTTGCCCTCACTCTTCAGATCTATGAGTAATATTTCTTGACACTTGACTGTAAGAAGTGGGCAGGATTCCTGAAGTTAGTGTCCATGAAAATTTTGGTGATCTCATCCCCTCAAGGTGGTGGAAATCAGGAATTTTTAACTCTCAGGCTAACCCACACTTAGCTTCAATCAATTTGACAAAATTACCGTTCTGTGTTACTTAAAGTTTATAGCTCCAAAACCTTCTGCTTCAGGTAAGCAGTTCTTAGAGGTAACTCTCTGGATTCATCCAAATATCCAGATTTTGGAGTGATAAATGTATCCTGCAGACATGTTTTTCTGATGAGTTTAAGACTAGTCATTGCCTTCCAATTTATTAAGCTCTTTTCTTGTTTCAAGAATGGGAATGACAACTTCAAATTCTTTATATGTTACAGCTAAAATAGGTTGATTGGTATATTTTAATGTGAAAATATTTATATTGTTAAGAATTTTAGTGCCTTGAATTCCTCTATGTGATCCTAATTTACTTGTTTACATGTGGGTATTTTGCACATAATAAATTTTGATTGAATAGAATATATCTAATAATTCAATATGTAATTGAGAGAATTTTATATTTAAAATTTTATTTTTAAAGTGTTTTGGTAGTGTAGAAATTTCTTTGTGAATTGTTCATAATAACATATCATTCATCTCTGAAAATTTGAATACTACGTGTTCAGATCAGATCAGGTCAGATCAGTCGCTGATTTTTATAAATAAGTAAATAATCTGGGATGATCACCACAGAAGCATTAATCACAAATTCATAATAAACAACATATTCGTATACACTAGTGATGAGAGGTAAAATGCTATTGAGTGATAACCAATGTGATAGCAGAATTAGTTCAAAGATTAAAAAGCTCATATATTTCCAAGATGGGTATTATTTAAATTCCAAATAATAATATGGAATATATTAAAATATTATGTTCTTATTAATATAATCAAGTGCTTTCATTAAAGAGCTTTGCAAAATAGTCGTGTACTATCTCATAAACAGAATTGGGTCTTATTATTCTTTCCATTTAAAAAGAACTAAAGGATGGACAAGATCAAGACAGCACAGGAGTAGGACATGGAGCTCATCTCCTCCCAAAAATACATCAAAAATAGAGCTACAGGTTGTACAAGGCAGAGCCAAGATGGCAGAAATGTAAGACATGCAGTTCATGTCTCCCCACAACTAGGTTACTTACCAGACACTGGTGGGGGACATCTGATAACCAGGCAGATGGCAGAAATTCCAGCAACCAGATAGGATGTCAGGGGAGCAAGGAGAAGAGGGAAAGTGGAAGCCAGACAGGACCAGCACACATGAGGGGCAGCTGAGGGAGGGGAGTGGTTCTCACACCCAGAGAGGTACATTTGTCTCTGGGGGATCTGCATAGGGAAGGAGGCACCCTCATGGGTTGGAGGGCCACCCTTGGAGTTCGTTTCCCCTTATACACTTGGCCCAGGGAGCTATCTAAGGCTCCCCTGTCCTCCAGCACCCCTCTGCCTGAGTTGGTACAAGGGCCATGGAAGGGAAGGGGAGGAGGAAAATCTAGGCCAGCTGGGGGGACCTTTACTGGGTTGGAGGGTCAGAGGAAGCGCCTGCAGTTCTCTGGCTCACTCAGCCCCAAGCAGCCTCCAGAGGCCCCAGGCCTAGTCCTTCACATTTTCCAGGGCCCTCTCCACCTGTGGAGGTCCTGTGGACATAACAGAGGCTCCCTCTGGGGTTAGAAGATCAGGGTAACCTGCCTGGTCTTCCCCGTCCACATGGCCCGGGGCACCTCCTGGGGCCCCAGGCTTGATCCTCCACATCCTGAGGCCAGAGGCACTTCAGATCCCCCTCCCAGGGTCTTTTCTTGGCATAGGTTCTGAATCTACATCCCACTCCCCCATAGCCAAGGTTTTTTCTGTTTTATTTTTTTCTTGTCCTTTGTTATTAGAGTTAGGTTTTACCCTCCAGTGGTTGTTTCATATATATTCTGATATTTTTTCCTAATATACCTGTTAGCTTTTACAATTTATTTTTTATTACGTTATTGTTCTGTCTACCCCCCTCTTTTTATTTTATTTTTTTTTCTGTACCTGGTGGCTTCCAGGGTCTGTTTATGGGATGGAGATTGGGCCTGAGCTTCTGTGGTGGGAACTCCTTGGACTTGTTAGTCCAAGTCTGAACTGCTGGACTAACGGAGAATGTCAGGCCCCAGGGAATATTAATCAGAGTGAGGTATCCCAGAAGTCCACATCTCAATACCAAGACCTGGCTCTGCCCAGCTTACTGCAAACTCCACTGCTGGAAACCTCGGTCAAAACAACTAATAAGACAGGAACACAGTCCCACCCATCAAGAAATGAGACAACAATAAATACATTACAGATGAATGAGCAAGGCAAACACATACAAGACCAAATAAAAAGGGAATAGGCAACCTATCTGAAAAAGAGTTGAGTATAAAGAATGTACTATCATTCTTGACAGAATGATAGTGAAAGATGTTCCAAAATTGTGATAATAGAATGCAGAAAATGCAAGAAACATTTAACAAGAATCAGGAAGAACTAAAGAAAAAACAACACAATAACTAAAATTAAAAATACTCTAGAAGAAATCAATAGCAGAATAATTGAGGCAGAAGAATGGTGAGCTAATAAGTGAGCTGGAAGATAGAATGATGGAAATAACTGCTGAGGGACAGAATAAAGATAAAAGAATGACAAGATTGACTACAGTCTCAGAACCCTCTGAGACAATATTAAACACACTAACATTTGATTTATAGGATCCCAGAAGAAGGAGCAGAGAAGGCAATGGTACCCCACTCCAGTACTCTTGCCTGGAAAATCCCATGGACGGAGGAGCCTGGTAGGCTGCAATCCATGGGGTCGCTGAGAGTTGGACATGACTCAGTGACTTCACTTTCACTTTTGACTTTCATGCATTGAAGAAGAAGATGGCAACGCACTCCAGTGTTCCTGCCTGGAGAATCCCAGGGACAGCGGAGCCTGGTGGGCTGCCATCTGTGGGGTCATGCGGAGTCAGACACAACTGAAGCGACTTAGCAGCAGCAGCAGCAGCAGAAGGCGAGAAGGGGTCTGAGAAGATTATTTGATGGGATTAAAGCGGAAAACTTCCCTAACATGGGAAAGGAAATAACCACCCAAGTACAGGAATCACAGAGAGTCCCAGACAGGATAAAACCTAGGAAAAACACACCAGAACACATATTAACCAAAGTAACAAAAATTAAATACAAAGAAAAATATTAAAAGCAGCAACGAAAAAGCAAAAAAATAGTATACAAGGGAATCCCCTATGGCTGTCAGCTAATTTTTTGGCAAAAACTCTGCAGGTCAGAAGGGAGTAGCAGGATATATTTAAAGTGATGGGAGGGAAAAATCTTTAACCAAGATTACTCGAGCCAGCAATGATCTCATTCAGATTTGATGGAGAAATCAAAAGCTTTACAGTAAAGAAAAAGCTAAGAGAGCTCAGCACCACAAAAGCAACTTTACAACAAATGCTAAAGGAACTTCTCTAGCCAAGAATCACAAAAGAAGGAAAAGGTCCACAAAAATGAACTCAACGAGATGCCAGTCCAGGTTCAATGCACGATACTGGATGCTTGGAGCTAGTGCACTGGGACGACCCAGAGGGATGGTATGGGGAGGGAGGAGGGAGGAGGGTTCAGGATGGGAAGCACATGTATACCTGTGATGGATTCATTTTGATATTTGGCAAAACTAATACAATTATGTAAAGTTTAAAAATAAAATAAAATTTAAAAAAAAGAATTAAAAAAAAGTAGTATAAAAAAAATGAACTCAAAACAATTACGAAAATGGCAATAGGAACATAAACATTAATAATTTTCAGATAATGTGTCTGAAAGTAAAAATGGAATTAATGGAATAACTGAGGCAGAAGAATGGGTAAGTAAGCTGGAAGACAGATTGATGGAAATAAATGCTGAGGAGCAGAATAAAGATAAAATAATGAAAAGATCTCAGACCTCTGAGACAATATTAAACACATCACCAACAAACACTGGGGAGGATGTAGAGAAAAGGGAACCCTCTTGCACAGTTGGTGGAAATGTAAATTGATACAGCCACTATGGAGAACAGTATGGAGGTTCCTTGAAAAACTAAACATAGAAGTACCATATGACCCAGAAATCCCACTACTGGGCATATTCCCCAAGAAAACCATAACTCAGCAAGACACATATACCCCAATGTTCACTGCAGCACTATTTATAATAGGATATGGAAGCAACCTAGATGTCTATCAACAGAGGAATGGATAAAGAAGATGTGGTATATATATACAATGGAATATTACTCAGTGATAAAAAGAAAAAAATTCAGTCAGTTGCAGTGATGTGGATGAACCTAAACCCTGTCATACAAAGCAATGTTAGAGAAAAACCAATATAATATATAAATGCATATATACAGAATCTAGAAAAATGGTACTGGTGAACCTACTTGCAGGGCAAGAAAAGAGATGCAGACGTAGAGAACGTACCTGTGGTCACAACTGGGGGAAGAAATTGGGGGACAAGTAGAGAGAGAATAGCATTGACATATATATATACTATCACGTGTAAAATAGATAGCTGTTGGGAAGCTGCTTACAGCACAGGGAGCTCAGTTTGGTGCTCTGTGATGACGTAGAGGAGTGGAATGGGAGAGTGGGAAGGAAGCACAAGAGGGATGGGATGGGATACACACAGCTGATTTGCTTTGTTGTACAGCAGAAACTAACACAGTATTGTAAAACAATTATACTCCAAGAAAAAAAAAATTACTGCCTGAGACAGCTTCAGATCACCTCCAACCAAGTGATCGATCCACAAATATAAAGACTTAATGTATATTATTCTATTTATGTTTTAAGGTTGGGGAAGGGAAGAAGGAGTCTTTAGTTATCTTCTATTGCACCCTCCAAAACTTGATGTAATAAACTATATGGGCAAAGAATCTGAGAAAAAATGGATCTATATATAACCAAATTACTTTGCTGCACACTTGAAACTGATACAACTTTATAAATCAACTACATGCAAATATAAAATAAAAATTTTAAAAAAACCCACAGAGGAAACACCTTGAAACAAATACATAATACAGTAATCTAGGAATTTTTTTTTTTAATCATGATACCTACATTTCACAACCATTAACTTAAATAATTCTTTGGAAGTATGGATTCTGTCACTTGGTTTTTAAAAATTGCTTATTTTGTTTTCTAACCAGCTCTGTTCATTCTGAATCACAGGGATGACTGATCATTTTCATTATAGAAGAATATAAAGGTGAAACAAGGAAGATGCAAATTGTTCTATCAAAGGCTGTTTAGTTCACTATTGATGTTTTATGCTATACTGTTTAAATGGTTTTATTAAACAAATGAAGGAAATGAAACAAATTTTCCAAAGTACATAAAGTAAAATTTATGTATTTTTTCTTATTTGAATTAGGATAAAAATTCTAACAATTTCCCAAAGTTTCATTAAAATGTTTTCCTTTATTGGTGTAGAATCTAAAGTTTACATAGGATAAGTTAATGCTACCTAACAGAAATTTAATATTTATGTAGATAAACCTATTGGTTTATCAACATTGCACACCACAATTTTAGCATTAGCCATCTATAGAATATATTACAAATCTTTTCTTTTTACCAATTCTTGAAGCTTCCATACCATTGATATATTGCAATGATCTCTGAAACTATGATTGCATGTCTTATAGCTTTGGTTAACCTACCAAAAATTTACTGATAAGCCTCTGCCAAAGCAAATTTCTGTCACATTTTTTCTCTCCATTCTTTTTCTAATACCTAGTTTAGAATGGACGTTAATAGCATTTTCAATTTTTTTAAAAAAATTAAATGCCTGAAAGTCCTCATCAGGACAGAAATTAGTTTTAGGACTAATAATGCTTTTGATACAAAGTGCTTTCTCCAAAAGGAATTTAATAATATTTGGAGTTTTTGAATGAGTTGCTTTAGGACTTAGGAATTATTTTTGCCAAGATTCTAGGCTTGTAAACAGAATTGAAGAAAAAAATATCTTAAACAGTTCAAAAATTGTGTTTAGATTAACAAACCAAGGTTATTTTCAGATGACTATATTTTGGGTTTTATCATGCTGAGTTTTTATTTTTTTGTTAGCACATTAGATGAATATATCTATAGATCTAAAGTGGTATAATACTGAATATATCTATAAGGAAGAAATCCTTTTTTTTTTTTTTTTTCTTTTAAGTGCTTTTCTGAGACTGTTCAGAGAGTTTGGGACTTTTGGAGGCATGAGCCACCCTGTCTCCTTGCCTACAAAAAAACCTTCCTCTGCTTCCAAAAAAAAAAAAAAAAAAATCCCTTAGTATTGAATAACTTTTGATATTCTATATGGCTGCTTTTCAACATACAAAAGGTGAGGAAAAATAAATCTCTGGGCTAAAAATTTCCTTTAGAGCCTTAACTATAATCAGAGTGAAATTGCCACCTAGAGTTCAAGACCTAGGGGGATAATTTTCTACCTGTAGAATATTTCCATTCCTTTCAAATTACCAGTAGTACTGTTGACATGCACAAGCATTAGTAAGAGGATGTATGCACTGGAGGGAGATGAGTGGAGTAGAAAATAAATGCTCTACTTCTCCTCTAATGTTAATAGTTTTAAATCTATCTCTTTTCTCCTTGCAATCATCTTTTCTGAATTCTGTCCCATCTTATACCATTTCCAAGTACTTTTTCATGGAAATAAATATGCACATAAAATAGAAGAAAATAAAGTATGTTGAATGAAACATAAAAGACAGTAAAACAGTAGGCCATCATTTAAGCAATTATGTTCAATGAATATATTAGAGCTTAGACTACCCAATTTTAAAACAATATAAAATAGTGCTTTCTTTATATAGAATACATTCAGTGTTGTGTTTGTTTCCAAATAAATTGAAAAAGGAGATAGTTACAAATAGTACATTTTTACAAGCTATATTTAATAGAAGACAATGCTAATTAAGAAAAAACATATATTATGATCATTTAGGCCATGGTAGCTAGTTACCTGGTCAAATACTCATCTTATTGCTGTGAAGGTATTTTGTAGACATTATTTACATTTAAAATTACTGACTTTAAGTAAATCTTTAAAGGCTGCAGCTTATTCAATCAGCTGAAAGACCTCAAGAGCAAGACCTAACGTTTCCTGAAGAAAAAGCAATTGTGCCCCAAGTCTGTAATAAAAGTTCTGCCTGAGGTTCTAGCCTGCTGACCTGCCCTACAGATTAAAGTCTTGCTAGCCCCCATAACAGTATGAGCCAATTAATTAAATTTGCACTGGTCATAGCAAACACCCTCTTCCAACAACACTAGAGACAACTTTACACATGGACATCACCAGATGGTCAATACCAAAATCAGATTGACTATATTCTTTGCAGACAAAGATGGAGAAGCTCTATACAATCAGCAAAAAACAAGACTGGGAGATGACTGTGGCTCTGATCATGAGCTCCTTATTGCAAAATTCAGATTTAAAGTAGGGAAAACCACTAGACCATTCAGGAATGACTTAAATCACTTATCATTATACAGTGGAAGTGACACATAGATTAAAGGGATTAGATTTGACAGACAAAGTGCCTGAAGAACTATGGGTAGAGGTTCATAACACTATACAGGAGGTGGTGACCAAACCCATCTGCAAGAAAGAGAAATGCAACAATGCAAAATGGTTGCCTAAGGAGACTTACAATTAGTTGAGAAGAGAAGTGAAAAGCAAAGGAGAAAGGGAAAGATATACTCATCTGAATGTAGAGTTTCAAAGAATAGCAAGCCTTCTTAAATGAACAATGCAAAGAAATAGAGGAAAAGAATAGAATGGGAAAGACTAGAGATCTCCAAGAAAATAAGAGAATTGCAGAGGAAGGAAAACTCTCAAACTTATCCTACGAGGCTACCAACACCCTGATACCAAAGGCAGACAAAGCTGCCATAAAATAGAAAAGAAAAGAAAGAAAGAAAGAAGGAAAGTGAAATCACTCAGTCATGTCCAACTTGCGGCTCCATGGCCTGTAGCCTACCAGGCTCCTCCATAGGATTGCCTCAAAAATGGGATTTTTGAGGCAAGAGTACTAGAGTGCATTGCCATTTCCTCTCCAGGGAATCTTCCTGACCCAGGAATCGAACCTGGGTCTCCTGCATTGTAGGCAGATGCTTGACTGTCTGAGCCTCCAGGGAAGTCTTTAACCAGAAAACTACATGCCAATATCACTGATGAACATAGATGCAAAAATCCTCAACAGAATTCTAACAAACAGATCCCAACAACATATTAAAAATATCATATGTCATGATCAAGTAGGCTTTATTCCAGGGATGCAGGAATTCAATATTCACAAATCAATGTGATACAAAATATTAACAAATTGAAAGATTAAAAAAACATATGATTGTTTCAATAGATACAGAGAAAGCCTTTGACAACATTCAACACCCGTTTATGATAAAAACTCTCCAGAAAGTAGGCAAAGAAGGAATATACCTCAAGATAATAAAAGCCATATACAACAAATCCACAGTCAACATAATCCTCAATGGCAAAAAACTGAGAGCATTTCCTCTAAAATCAGAACAAGATTTGGGTGCCCACTTTCACCACTACTATTCAACATAGTTTTGAAAGTCCTAGCCACAGGAATCAGAGAAGAAAAATAAAAGGAATCCAGATTGGAAAAGAAGAAGTAAAACTCTGTTTTCAGAGGATGTGATCCTCTACATAGAAAACCCTAAAGATGCCACCAGAAACCTACTAGAACTAATCAATGATTATAGTAAAGTTCCAGGATATAAAGTGAATACACATAAATCCCTTGCATTCCTATACACTAACAATGAAAAATCAGAAAGAGAAATTAAGGAAACAATCCCATTCACCATTGCAATGAAAACAATAAAATACTTAGGAATAAATTTATCTAAAGATATAAAACACCTGTATACATAAAATTATAAAAGACTACAAAAAAATCAAAGATGACAAATAGATGGAGAAATATACCATGTTCATGGATTGGAAAAATCAATATAGCGAAAATAAGTATACTATCCGAAGCAATCTATAGATTCAATGCATTCCCTATCAAACTACCAATGGTATTCTTCACAGAACTAAAACAAAATAATTTCACAATTTGTATGGAAACATAAAAGACCCCAAATAGCCAAAGCAATTTTGATAAATAATGGAACTGGAAGAATTAACCTTCCTGTCTTCAGTCTATATTACAAAGCTACAGTCATCAAAACACTATGGTACTGGCACAAAGACAGAAATATAGATCAATGGAACAAAATAGAAAGTATGGAGATAAATCCACACACCTATGGGCACCTTATATTTGACAGGAGGCAAAAAATATACAATGGAGCAAAAACAGCCTCTTCAACAAGTGGTGCTGGGAAAACTGTCAACTATGTGTAAAAGAATGAAACTAGAACACTTCCTAACACCATACACAAAAATAAACTCAAAATGGATTAAAAGCCTAAATGTAAGACCAGAAACTATAAAAGTCTTAGAGGAAAACATAGGTAGAACACTCTCTGACACAAATCACAGCAAAATCCTCTGTAACTCACCTCCTAGAGTAATGCAAATAAAAACCAAAGTAAAGAAACGGGACTTATTAAACTTTAAAGCTTTTGCACAATGAAGGAAACTGTAAGTAAGGTGAAAAGACAGTCTTCAGAATGGGAGAAACTAATAGCAAATCAAACAACTGACAAAGAATTAGTCTCCAAAATATACAAGTAGCTCATGCAGCTCAATACCAGATAAGTGAACAACACTATCAAAAAGTGGGCAGAAGACCTAAACAGACATTTCTCCAAAGAAGACATATGGATGGCTAATAAACACATGAAAAGATGCTCAACATCACTCATTATCAGAAAAATGCAAATCAAAACCACAATGAGGTATCATCTCACACTGGTCAGAATGGCCATCATCAGAATCTACAAACAATAAATGCTGGAGAGGGTGTGGAGAAAATGGAACCCTCTTAAACTGTTGATGGGAATGCAAACTGGTACAGACACTATAGTGAAGAGTGTGGAGATTCCTTAAAAACTGAGAAAAGAACTGCCATATGACTCAGAAATCCCACCGCTGGGCATATACTGCAAGGAAACCAGAATTGAGAGAGACACATGTACCCCAATATTCACTGAAGCACTATTTACAATAGTTAGGGCATGGAAGCAACCTAGAATGTCCATTGACAGATGAATGGATAAGAAATTGTGTATATACACACAATGGAATATTACTCAGCCATAAAAAGGAACACATTTGATTCAGTTCTAATGTGGTAGATGAACTTAGAGCCTAGTATACAGAGTGAAGTAAGAAAGAGAAAGACATATACTGTACATTAATGCATATATATGGACTCTAGGAGAAGGCAATGGCACCCCACTCCAGTACTCTTGCCTGGAAAATCCCATGGATGGAGGAGCCTGGTAGGCTGCAGTCTATGGGGTCGCTAAGAGTCAGACATGACTGTGCGTCTTCACTTTCACTTTTCACTTTCATGCATTGGAGAAGGAAATGGCAACCCACTCCAGTGTTCTTGCCCAGAGAAAACCAGGAACGGGGGAGCCTGGTGGGCTGCTCTCTATGGGGTCGCACAGAGTCGGACATGACTCAAGTGACTTAGCAGCAGCAGCAGAAGAAGAATAATACCAAGGATCCTACCTACGGGGCAGCAAAGGAGACACAGATGTTAAGAACAGACTTTTGGACTCAGTGGGAGGAGGAGAGGGTGGGATAATTTGAGAGAATAGCAATGAAACATATATATTACCATATGTAATATAGATGACCAGTGAGAGACTGATGCATGAAGCAGGGCACCCAAAGCTGGTGCTCTGTGGCAACCTAGAGGAATAGGGTGGGAGGGAGGTGGGAGAGGGGTTCAGGATGGAGTGACGCATGAACACCTATGGCTGATTCATGTTGATATATAGGAAAAACCATCATAATATTGTAATTATCCTCCAATAAAAATAAATAAAATTAAAAAAATACGAGTGACACTAAGGGAACATTTAATGCAATGATGAGCACAATAAAGGACATAAATGGTAAGGACCTGACATAAGCATAAGAAATTAAGAAATGTCAAGAATACACAGAAGAAATACACAAAAAAAGATCTTAATAACCCAGATAAATATGATGGTGTGGTCCCTCACCTAGAACCAGACATCCCAAAGTGTGATGTCTAGTGGGCCTTAGGAAGCATAACTATGAACAAAGCTAGTGGAGGTGATGGAATTCCAGCTATTTCAAACCCTAAAGATGATGCTATAAAAGCACTGCGCTCAGTATGCCAGCAAATTTGGAAAACTCAGCAGTGGCCACAGGACTGGTAAAGGTCAGTTTTCATTCCCATCACAAAGGAGGGCAATGCCAAAGAATGTTCAAACTACTGCAAAATTGTGTTCATTTCACATGCTAGCAAGGTAATGCTCAAAATCCTTCAAGCTAGGCTTCAACAATATGTGAACCAGATGTTCAAGCTGAATATAGAAATGGCAGAGGAACCAGAGATTACATTGCCAACATCTGTTGTATCATAGAAAAACATGAGAATTTCAGAAAAAATCTACCACTGCTTCACTTATTACACTAAACCCTTTGTGGATCGAAGAGATGGGAATACTAGAACACCTTACCTGACTCCTAAGGAACCTGTATGTAGGTCAAGAGACAATAGTTAGAACTGGACATGGAACAGTGGACTGGTTCAAAGTTGAGAAATGAGTACGTCAAAGCTGTATATTGTCACCGTGCTTATTGAACTTATATCCAGAGTACATCATGCAAAATCCCAGGCTGGATGAAGCACAAGCTGGACTCAAGATTGCCAGAAGAATTATCAATACAGTCAGACATGCAGATGACACCACCCTAATGGCAGAAAGTGAAGAAGAACTAAAGAGCCTCTTGATGAAAGTGAAAGAGGAGAGTGAAAAAGCTGGCTTAGAACTCAACATTCAGAAAACTAAGATCATAGCATCCGGTCCCATCACTTCATGGCAAATAGACGGAGGAATAATGGAAACAATGACAGGCTTTATTTTCTTGGGCTCCAAAATCACTGCAGATGGTGACTGCAGACCTGAAATTTAAAGATGCTTGCTCCATGGTAGAAAAGCTATGACAAACCTAGACAGAGTATTAAAAAGGAGAGGCATCATTTTGTTGACAAATGTCTTTATAATCAAAGCTATGGTTTTTCCAGTAGTCATGTACGAATGTGTGAGTGGGACTGTAAAGAAGGCTGAGTGTCAAACAATTGATGCTTTTGAACTGTGGTGTTGGAGAAGACTCTTGAGAGTCCCTTGGACAGCAAGGAGATCAAACCAGTTAATCATAAAGAAAATCAACCCTAAATATTCACTGGAAGGAATGATGCTGAAGCTGAAGCTCCAATACTTTGGCTACCTGATACAAAGACCTAACTGACTGGAAAAGAACCTGATGCTGGGAAACACTGAGAGCAGGAGAAGGCGGCAGCAGAGGATGAGATGGTTAGATGGCATCACTGACTCAATGGACATGAGTTTCAGCAGACTCAGGGAAATGGTGTCAGACAAGGAAGCCTGATGTGCAGCAGTCCATGGGTTATGCAAAGAGTCAGACATGACTGAGTGACTGAATAACAGGAAATTAATTAAAATTTCTCCATCTTTCTTGAAATAACCCTTAGTATATGTTAATCCGACCAGCATAGAAAGAATCAGAAATTATGGGAATAAAGAGGCTTATCAAAGATGCTTTTAATTTACTGTTTGGGTGATGTTTTTAGCCAGTAAACCCAGCATTTATTGCAGAGGAAGGCTTTGTATACTGGTATAGTTAATTCTACCTAAAGTTCACTTTTAAAACCCAAATTGGTAATAGATATTAGTATTTTCTTGTAATTTGTCACATATTTTTAAATTATGACTAATGTTATGCCTACTTTCAAAATTATACATCTATATTTTATCTAGGGAAAGCAATTTAGCTTGTCCATTTTTGACACCTGTGTTAAAGTCAAGTCCATGACATTATTCGTGATAGCAAGAAAAGTAGAAATAACCTAAATGTAAATGATGAATGGATGAACAAAGTATGGTATGTCCACACTATGAAATACTAGTTAGCAATACAAAGAAATGAGGTACTCATTTATGCTATAACATGGATATACCTGAAAATGTTTTGTGAAATGAAAGAAGCCAGTCATAAAGGGCAACATATTGAATAATTTCACTTCTATAAAATGTCCAGTATATGTAAATCCATGGAGACAGAAAATCAGTGAATTGCTGTCAGGAGAAAGAGAAGGAAATGGGGAGTGATTGTTAATGATTATGGGGTTTCTTTCTGGAGAGATTACAGTCTTAACTAGATAGTGATTATATTGGCACTATTTTGTGAATGTTCTAAAAATGAACTGTACATTTTAAAAGGCTGAATTTTATATTATGTGAATTATATCTCAGTGAGGCTACTATTCACATAGTAATACAAACATTTTTCGAAGCATGGAAATTCCTGATTTCAAATTATATTACAAAGGTCGAGTAATAAAAAAGTGTGGTACTGGTACAGAGACAAATAGACCAATAGAACAAGATAGACCAAGAATAAACTCTGTCATATATGGTCAGGAAAAGGGTGCCAAGACCACACTAGGAGGGAAGGATAATCTCTTTACCAGTGTTTTGAAAACTGAACATCCAGAAGCAAAAGAATAAAATTGGAGTTTTTACAATATTACAAAAATTAACTCAAGATGATTAAAGACCTAAATATAAGACTTAAAACTATAAAAGTACTAGAATATAGGGAAAAAGCTTGATGACACTGGATTGACATTATGTCTGAGATATGTCACCAAAAACAGTCCATAAACAAAACAAATTGAATTGCATTAAAATTACAAACTTCTTCATATCAAAGGAAACAACCAACAAAGTTTAGAAATTCAACGTATAGAATAGGAGGAAACATTTGAAAATCATGTTTGATAAGGGGTTAAATATATAGAATAATGAACTCCTACAACTCAACAACAAAGCAACCTGATTAATAAATGAATAAATGTACACAGGGCTTGAATAGACATTATCCAAAGAAGATGTGCAACAATCAAAACTCTTGTGCACTACTGGTGGGAACACACAATGCTGCAGCCTCTATGGAAAACAATACGCATGGTTTTTGAAAAAAATTAAAAATAGAATTGCCAGATGATCCAGAAATTCCACTTCTGGATATGTACCCAAAATAACAGTCAGTAGAATCTCAAAGAGATATTTGTACACCCATGTTCGTTGCAGCATTATTCACAATAGCCAAGAAGGGAAAGCAAGCTAAATATCCACTGTTGGGTGAAAAAACAAAAAACTGTCATGTAGACAATCGGTGAAATATTACCGGCCTTGCAAGAGAAGGAAACTGTTGTATATTACAACATAGATGAACCTTGAGAATGTTTTGCTAAGTGATAAAAGCCAGTCACAAAAAGACAAATACTGTATAATTCCATTTATATGAGATATCTTAAGTATGTCAATCCATAGAAATAGAAAGTTGAATGGTATTTTCCAGGGACTGAAGGAAGAGAAACTGGGGAGTTGTTCAATGGGTAAAGAGCTTCAGTTTTGTGAGATGGAAATGTTCTAGGGGTCTTGGTTGTACCATAATGTGAATATAGTTAACACTGCCAAACTGTGAGAAAGATAAACCAAAACCATATAATTATAAAAAAGTATGAAGTATAGAAAAAATAAAATTCATAAGCAAAGTCATCTACAATTGTACTGCCCCCAAACTGACACTGATTCAACTCTGACATAACACATATGGTTTCTGAACAGGAGGGAATCTCCCTTTTTTCCATCTAGGGAAACAGGCTCAGAGAAGGGAAGTGCTTGAACTTCCCAGGTGGTGCTGGTGGTAAAGAACCTGTCTGCCAATGCAGGAGACATAGGAGATACAGGTTTAATCCCTGGGTTGGGAAGATCCCCTTAAAGAAGGGAATGGCAACCCACTCCAATATTCTTGCCTGGGAAATCAACAGAGGAGCATGGACAGAGAAGCTTAGTGGGTTTCAGTCCATGGGCTCACAAAGAATTGGACACAACTGAGCAACTAACACTTAACTAACATCACACAGATTTGATAACAGAGTCAGGACTAGAGTACATATAATTTGAGTTTCAGATAAAACCAATAATATTTTTACAATGTGTTGTTTTTTATAATATGAAGTTTGAAAATACAGAAAATTCTGAGGAGTAATAAAAAAATCAAAACAAAAGGGAGATTTGACAAAAGTGCCTGAATGGGGTGGGTTTAACCAAGTTTTTTTTTTTTAAATATATTTTAAAGGCAATGGCACCCCACTCCAGTACTCTTGCCTGGAAAATCCCATGGATGGAGAAGCCTGGAAGGCTGCAGTCTATGGGGTCGACACAGAGTCAGACACGACTGAAGTGACTTAGCAGCAGTATTCCCACACAACTGTAAGAATGACATATTTTTTTCTTTGTTCCAAATTTATAAATGAGGAAACAAAGCCACAAAAAGATTAAATAACTAGCACTAGGCCCTCTGGGTGTTGTTGTTGTTGTTCAGTTGCTAAGTTGTGTCTGACTCTTTGCAAACCCATGGACTGCAGCATGCCAGGCTTCTGTCCTTCACCATCTCCCAGAGCTTGCTCAAACTCATGTCCACTGAGTTGGTGATGCCATCCAACCATCTCATCCTCTGCTATCCCCTTCTCCTCCTGCCTTCAATCTTTCCCAGCATCAGAGTCTTTTCATAATAAATCAGCTCTTTGAATCAGGTGGCCAGTGTATTGGAGCTTCAGTGTCAGTCCTTCCAATGAATATTCAGATTTGATTTCCTTTAGGATTGACTGATTTGATCTCTTTGCTGTCTACAAGACTCTCAGGAGTCTTCTCTAGCACCACAGTTCAAAAGCATCAATTCTTTGGTGTTCAGTCTTCTTTATGGTCCAACTCTCACATCCATACTTGAGTACTGGAGAAACTATAGTTTTGACTATATGGACCTTTGTTGACAAAGCAATGTCTCTCCTTTTTATTTTATTTATTTACTTTTGATATATATATATATTTTTTTTTATTTATTTTAATTGGAGGCTAATCACTTTACAATCTTGCGGTGGTATTTGCCATACATTCACATGAATCAGCCATGGATGTACATGTATTCCCAATCCTGAACCTCCCTCCCACCTCCCTCCCCATCCCATCCCTCAGGGTCATCCCAGTGCACCAGCCCTGAGCACCCTGTCTCATGCATCAAACTTGGACTGGCGATCTATTTCACATATGAAAATATACGTTTCAGTGCTATTCTCTCGAATCACCCCACCCTCGCTTTCTCCCACAGAGTCCAAAAGTCTGTTCTTTACATCTGTGTCTCTTTTGCTGTCTTGCCCAAGTTTTAAATGTTGGTTTACAAAAATGGATTCCAGGGCTTGTGAAACCACACATTTATACAGTCTTGGTGGCCACTAAGAGGAATGAAATGACCAAATAAACACATTGCAAAGGCTAATCCTATGTCATCAGAAGGGATCTGTGTAAACGAGAGTCTTTGAAGCTTAATTTTCATTATCTCAACTAGAAATTTGCTCTGCACATTTTAGTAGCCCAGGTCTGCAATATCACTTTAGGAAATGGTAACCAAATTACTTGGAGATCTGGTCTTTATAAAGATTTTTATGTCAAAGGCAAAGTATTAATGACATAAGAATTCTTTTTATATGAATATATAACATTAAAATAAATCACTTACATGAATTAAGGGGGTCCAGTCAACGAAGACAGCATATACTAAATGAAATGAAAAGCAAGGAGCTTCCTGGTGATTAAGACTCTGCACTTCCACTGCAGGGCACGTGGGTTCCATCCCTGATTGGGAAAGTTCTGCATGCAATGAGGTTCAGCTAAAAAAAAGAAAAAAATTAAAAGGTAAAATCAAGCTGTGTCTATATAATAAAAAATACAAACAAACACACATTTCTAAATATTCCAACGAAATCAGTAAAGTATGTTATGTATTTAGGTTGGTAGTTTTAGGTACTATATTCTGTTCAGTAATTTTACTACTCCACATTAAGTAGTCTGTTCCCTATAAGCTTTGGCTTCTCCATTTGTAAAGTTATCATAATGCCAACTTCAGGGGTAATTACCACAGATATGTGCTTATAAGTTTTTTAAAGGGGATACTATACATATAAAATTGCTGGGACACACAGAAACTACTTAAAAATATTTAGGCCATGTGTTGAATAACTGTTAGTGATATCCTATACTTTTAACGAGGATTTAAATTCGATAATTTTAAAATATCTACATCCAGTTCAGTTCACTCACTCAGTTGTGTCCGACTCTTTGCGACCCCATGAATTGCAGCACGCCAGGCCTCCCTGTCCATCACCATCTCCCGGAGTTCACTCTAATTCACGTCCATCAAGTCGGTGATGCCATCCAGCCATCTCATCCTCTGTCGTCCTCTTCTCTTCTTGCCCCCAATCCCTCCCAGCATCACAGTCTTTTTCCAATGAGTCAACTCTTTGCATGAGGTGGCCAAAGTACTGGAGTTTCAGCTTTAGCATCATTCCTTCCAAAGAAATCCCAGGGCTGATCTCCTTCAGAATGGACTGGTTGGATCTCCTTGCAGTCCAAGGGACTCTCAAGAGTCTTCTCCAACACCATAGTTCAAAAGCATCAATTCTTCAGTGCTCAGCTTTCTTCACAGTCCAACTCTCACATCCATACATGACCACTTGAAAAACCATAGCCTTGACTAGACGGACCTTTGTTGGCAAAGTAATGTCTCTGCTTTTTAATATGCTGCCTAGATTGGTCATAACTTTTCTTTCAAAGAGTAAGTGTCCTTTAATTTCATGGCCATGGTCACCATCTCCAGTGATTTTGGAGCCCCCCAAAATAAAGCCTGTCACTGTTTCCCCATCTATTTGTCATGAAATGATGGGATCAGATGCCATGATCTTCGTTTTCTGAATGTTGAGGTTTAAGCCAACATTTTCACTCTTCTCTTTCACTTTCATCGAGAGGCTCTTTAGTTCCTCTTCACTTTTTGCCGTAAGGGTGGTGTCATCTGCATATCTGAGGTTACTGATATTTCTCCCGGCAATCCTGATTCCAGCTTGTGCTTCTTCCAGCCCAGTGTTTCTCATGATGTA
>NW_011495013.1:4875461-4886873 GCF_000754665.1 Bison bison bison
AGTTCTAACTGTTGCTTCCGGACCTGCATATAGGTTTCTCAAGAGGCAGGTCAGGTGGTCTGGTATTCCCATCTCTTTCAGAATTTTCCACAGTTTATTGTGATCCACACAGTCAAAGTTATAACGAAAATGAAATCAGACCCATTCTAATGATTTAAGAATATGACCAAATTTATTTTAGCTGATATAATCTTGATATTGTTATTTTCTTTTTTTAAAGTCAAATCTAAAAGATACACAAAAGCTTAGTTCAATATGGCTTCATTTCAGAGGACAGGAAAAGAAAAGTATCTGTTATGGAAAACATTGGCTTTTTAAAATTGTATTTTGTATGTTGAACTGTTTATGATAGTTTTAGGGCTCTTTGGAAGTTTACTATTTACCACAAATCTACTGCTTATATAATGATGAATACTGTAATGAAATCATTCAGGATTGAATCCTTGAGTCAGCCTTGAAGGAGACTGTTGACAAAAATGCTAAGTGAAATCATCTCTTATTTCTTATCTAATATAGCATAACTTCTTTAGAAAAAAAATCTTTTAAACATATACCAATATTATTTAACTTTCTGGTCCATAATAAATACTTGCTATGAGTCTAGCTATCTGAATTTTGTCTCCATCTCCCTAAATACATAAATGACACATTACTGGCATCATTTGACAGATTAATTGATGACTTTTACTGTATGCCACTTTTTGGATACTCTTAGCATTCTGTTGAATACTCAGTGCCATTTCTCGGAATTTAGAAAAATACACTTTCTCTGAAGTTCCTTAGCTTCTTTTACTCAGTCTCTTTTATGATCATATGACTTTCTCTTTAAAACACATGCTCTTCTGAGCAGAATCCTCGGTTTTTATAGTCACTCTAAAATGTGATTACATGTAATTATAGTACTGACATATATTCTACACTCTAGATCCATAGAGAGACGGACACAGAAAGGGAGAAACAGAGTGATTTTAGTATGTACCTAGCATTTTGCAGGTCTTTGCAAGCATTAATATATTTAACCCTTACAAGAACTCTGTAAGAATCATAATTGTATGACTATCAGAAAAGAACTAAAGTTTATTCAAGTTGTGCACAGTCATACACATGCATAATAGTAAGGTAGATAGCAGAAGTATGAACATAATTATTTTTGATGCTAGGTCATGAGAATTTAATTAATATATTCTACTGCCTCAGAATGCCTCACCTAGCTTTAACCTATATGAAAAATTTTTGTTTACCACATAATCTGAAATCTATAAATGTATTTCCAGTTACTATTTATTGCTTACTATAGACATCTAATTAGTTATCAAGACCTAAAAATAAAAATACAAATGTTAATACAGAGACTGTTGAAAGAACTGTAAATATATTAACTTATTTAATCACCCCAAAATCCAATGTAGTGGGTAATATTTTCATTAATATCATATCATAAATCATCTTTTCCGGACTCTTAGTTGTACTGCTATTTACATACTCAATGATTTTCACGTCTCTAGCTCTCAGCTTTCTCCATGTTTCTGGATTCAATTTCATTGCTACCTACATGACACCTCCAACTGTACCTTAATTTTCATTTCTGGGTCCCTATTTCAGTGAATGTTGCTATAATTTGCCAACAGTTTAACACCACAAACTTAAGTAAGTGTTAGTCACTTTTTTGTGTCCAACTCTTTGTGACCCCATGGATGGAAGCCCCCCAGGCTCCTCTGCCCACGGGATTCTCCAGGCAAGAATACTGGAATGGATTGCCATTCCCTTCTCCAGGAGATGTTCCCAACCTAGGGATAGAAACTGGGTCTTCCCGCATTACAGACAGATTCTTTGCCACCTAAGCCACCAGGAAAGCTAAATTTCCCTCTCTGTATCATATCCCCAACTCAATATCCTTCTAGTCTTGTATGCTTTTTACTCCACTTCACAAACCATTCCACTTCTTTTCCTCCCTACTACTATCAACAGTTTCCTAGAGACATGTCAACTCTTTCTTCCACTCTATAGTTCTACACATACATTTTTTCAATTTGCTCTCTACCCAAAAGGTGGAATAAATACTTTAAAACATAAAGAGGTAAATTTACTCTGCTGTTCATGTTTCAATTGTTTTAAACTACACTTAGAGGAAAATCCAAACTCCTTAATCTGACTTTCAAATCTAAAATCACTTGACCTTTGCTTAGAAGTACAATTTCTACTATTCTTTTTATACTTTTTTCTTATCAGATCAGATCAGTTGCTCAGTCATGTCCAAGTCTTTGTGACCCCATGAATCGCAGCACGCCAGGCCTCCCTGTCCATCACCAACTCCCGGAGTTCACTCAGACTCACGTCTATCCAGTCAGTGATGCCATCCAGCCATCTCATACTCTGTCATCCCCTTCTCCTCTTGCCCCCAATCCCTCCCAGCATCAGCGTCTTTTCCAATGAGTCAACTCTTTGCATGAGGTGGCCAAAGTACTGGAGTTTCAGCTTTAGCATCATTCCTTCCAAAGAAATCCCAGGGCTGTTCTCCTTCAGAATGGACTGGTTGGATCTCCTTGCAGTCCAAGGGACTCTCAAGAGTCTTCTCCAACATCACAGTTCAAAAGCATCAATTCTTCGGTGCTCAGCCTTCTTCACAGTCAAACTCTCGCATCGATACATGACCACAGGAAAAACCATAGCCTTGACTAGATGGACCTTTGTTGGCAAAGTGATGTCTCTGCTTTTGAATATGCTATCTAAGTTGGCCATAACTTTCCTTCCAAGGAGTAAGCGTCTTTTAATTTCATGGCTGCAGTCACCATCTGTAGTGATTTTGGAGCCCAGAAAAATAAAGTCTGACACTGTTTCCACTGTTTCCCCATCTATTTCCCATGAAGTGGTGGGACGGGATGCCATGATCTTCGTTTTCTGAATGTTGAGCTTTAAGCCAACTTTTTCACTCTCCACTTTCACTTTCATCAGAGGCTTTTTAGTTCCTCTTAACTTTCTGCCATAAGGGTGGTGTCATCTGCATATCTGAGGTTATTGAGATTTCTCCTGGAAATCTTGATTCCAGCTTGTGTTTCTTCCAGTCCAGCGTTTCTCATGATGTACTCTGCATATAAGTTAAATAAACAGGGTGACAATATACAGCCTTGACGAACTCCTTTTCCTATTTGGAACCAGTCTGTTGTTCCATGTCCAGTTCTAACTGTTGCTTCCTGACCTGCATACAAATTTCTCAAGAGGCAGGTCAGGTGTTCTGGTATTCCCATCTCTTTCAGAATTTTCCACAGTTTATTGTGATCCACACAGTCAAAGGCTTTGGCATAGTCAGTAAAGCAGAATTAGATGCTTTTCTGGAACTCTCTTGCTTTTTCCATGATCCAGCATATGTTGGCAATTTGATCTTTGGTTCCTCTGCCTTTTCTAAAACCAGCTTGAACATCAGGAAGTTCATGGTTCACGTATTGGTGAAGCCTGGCTTGGAGAATTTTGAGAATTATTTTACTAGTGTGTGAGATGAGTGCAATTGTGCGGTAGTTTGAGCATTCTTTGACATTGCCTTTCTTTGGGGTTGGAATGAAAACTGACCTTTTTTCTTATATTATTCTTTTTATCCACTCTGACTTTATTTTCTGTTCCTGAAACATGCTGTAGTAGTGTTAGTTGCTCAGTTGTCCAACTCTTTGCAACCCCATGGACTGTAGCCTACAAGGCTCCTGTGTCCATGGGATTATCCAGGCAAGAATACTGCAGTGGGTTGCCATTCTGTTCTCTACAGGAACTTCCCGACCAAGGCAATGAACCTGGGCATACTGCATTGCAGGCAGATTCTTTACCATCCGAGCTACAGGGAAGCTGAAACATGCTGTTCAGTTCAGTTCAGTCACTCAGTCATGTACAACACTTTGCAACCCAATGGACTGCTGCATACCAGGTTTCCCTGTCAATCTCCAATTCCTGGAGCCTACTCAAACTTATTTCCATTAGGTTGGTGATGACATCAAACCATCTCATCCTCTGTTATCCCCTTCTCCTCAGGCTTAAATCTTTCCCAGCATCAGGGTCTTTTCTAATGAGTCAGTTCTTTGCATCAGGTGGCCAAAGCTTGAGCATCAGTTCTTCCAATGAATAGTCAGGACTGATTTCCTTTAGGATGGACAGATTCAACTTCCTATGAGACTCTCAAGGGTCTTCTCCAACACCACAGTTCAAAAGCATCAATTATTCAGTGCTCAGCTTTCTTTAGAGTCCAACTTTCATATCCATACATGACTACTAGAAAAACCATAGCTTTGACTAGATGCACCTTTATTGACAAAGTAATGTCTGTGCTTTTTAAGATGCTGTTTGGTTGGTCATAACTTTTCTTCCAAGGAACAAGCTTCTTTTACTTTCATGGCTGCAGTCACCATCTGCAGTGATTTTAGATCGCCCCAAAATAAAGTCTGTCACTGTCTCCATTGTTTCCCCATTTATGTGCCATGAAGGAATGGGACCAGATTCCATGATCTTAGTTTCTGAATGTTGAGTTTTAGGCCAACTTTTTCACTCCCTTCTTTCACATTCATCAAGAGGCTCTTTAGTTCCTTTTTGCTTTCTGCCATAAGGGTGGTGTCATCTGCATACCCGAGGTTTTTGATATTTCTCCTGGTAATCTTGATTTCAGCTTGTACTTCATCCAGCCCAGCATTTCACATGATCTACTCGGCATAAAAGTTAAATAAGTAGGGTGACAGTATACAGCCTTGACATAATCCTTTCCCAATTTGGAACCAGTCTGTTGTTCCATGTCCAGTTCTAACTGTTCCTTCTTGACCTGCATACAGATGATTTCTCAGGAGGAAGGTCAGGTGGTCTGGTATTCCCATTTCTTTAAGAATTTTCCAGTTTATTGTGATCCACACAGTCAGAGGCTTTGATATAGCCAATAAAGCAGAAGTAGATGTTTTTCTGGACTCTCTTGCTTTTTTTCCAATGATCCAACGGTTGTTGGCAATTTGATCTCTGGTTCCTCTGCCTTTTCTAAATCCACTTTGAACATCTGGAAGTTCACAGTTCACAAACTGTTGAAGCCTGACTTGGAGAATTTTGAGCATTATTCTGTTGGTGTGTGACATGAGTGCAACTGTGCGTTAGTTTGAGCATTCTTTGGCATTCCCTTTCTTTGGGATTGGAATGAAAACTGACCTTTTCCAGTTCTGTGGCCACTGCTGAGTTTTCAGAATTTGCTGGCATATTGAGTGTAGCACTTTCACAGTACCATCTTTTAGGATTTGAAATAGTGCAATTGGAATTCCATCACCTTCACTAGCTTTGTTCATAGTGATGTTTTCTAAGACCCACTTGACTTCGCAATCCAGGATGTCTGGCTCTAGGTGAATGATTGCACCATCGTGATTATCTGGGTCATGAAGATCTTTTTTGTATAGTTCTTCTGTGTACTCTTGGCACCTCTTCTTAATGTCTTTTGCTTCTGTATGTCCATCCCATTTCTGTCCTTTATTGAGCCCATCTTTGCATGAAATGCTCCCTTGGTATACCTAATTTTCATGAAGAGCTCTCTTGTCTTTCTCATTCTATTGTTTTCCTCTGTTTCTTTGCATTGATCGCTGAGGAAGGCTTTCTTATCTCTTCTTGGTATTCTTTGGATCTCTGCATTCAGATGGGTATATCTTTCCTTTTCTCATTTCCCTTTCGCTTCTCTTCTTTTCTCAGCTATTTGTATGGCTTCCTCAGACAACCATTTTGCCCTTTTGCATTTCTTTTTCTTGGGGATGGTCTTGATCACTGCCTCCTGAACAATGTTATTAAACTCCATCCATATGTCTTTAGGTACTCTGTCTATCAGATCTAGTCCCTTGAATCTATTTGTCACTGCTACTGTATAATCCTAAGGGATTTGATTTAGGTCATACCTGAAAGGTCAAGAGGCTTTTCCTACTTTCTTCAATTTCAGTCTGAATTTTGCAATAAGGAGTTCATGATCTGAGCCACAGTCAGCTCCCAGTCTTGTTGTTGCTGACTGTATAGAGATTCTACATCTTTGGCTGCAAAGAATATAATCAATCTAATTTCAGTATTGATGATCTGGTGATGTCCCTGTGTAGTCTTCTCTTGTGTTGTTGGAAGAGGATGTTTGCTATGACCAGTATGTTCTCTTGGCAAAATGCTATTAGCCTTTGCCCTCCTTCATTCTGTACTCCAAGGCCAAATTTACCTGTTACTCCAGATATTTATTTACTTCCTACTTTGCATTCCAGTCCCCTACAATGACAAGGACATCTTTTTTGAGTGTTCGTTCTAGAAGATCTTGTATGTCTTCATAGAACCTTTCAATGTCAGCTTCTTCAGCATTACTGGTCGAGGCATAGACTTGGATTACTGTGATATTGAATGGTTTGCCTTGGAAACAAACAGAGATCATTCTGTCATTTTTGTGATTGCATCCAAGTACTGCATTTCAGACTCTTTTGTTGGCTATTTTGGCTAGTCCATTTCTTCTAAGTGATTCTTGCTCACAGTAGTGGATGTAATGGACATCTGAGTTAAATTCACCCATTCCAGTCCATTTTAGTTTGCTGATTCCTAAAATGAAAACCACAGTCACAAAAAACTAACCAATCTGATCACATGGACCACAGCCTTGTCTAACTCAAAGAAACTATGAGCCATGCTGTGTAGGGCCACCCAAGACCAAGGGTCATGGTGAAGAATTATCACAAAATATGTTCCACTGGAGAAGGGAATGGCAAACCACTTCATTATTCTTTCCTTGAGAACCCCATGAAAAGTATGGAAAGGCAAAAAGACAGAACACTGAAAGACAAATTCCCCAGGTCAGTGAGTGAAGTCGCTCAGTCGTGTTCAACTCTTTGCAACCCCATGGACTTTAGCCTACCAGGCCCCTCTGTCCTTGGGATTTTCCAGGCAATAATACCGGAGTGGATTGCCATTTCCTTCTCCAGGGGATCTTCCCAACCTAGGGACTGAACCCGTGTCTCCCACATTGTAGACAGACGCTTTACCATCTTACCAGGTCGGTAGGTGCCCAATATACTACTGGAGATCAGTGGAGACATAGCTCTGGAAACAATGAGTACATGGAGCCAAAGCAAAAACAACACCCAGTTGTGGATGTGACTGGTGATTGAAGTAAAGTCCAATGCTGTAAAGAGCAATATTGCATTGGAACCTGGAATTTTAGGCCCATGAATCAAGACAAACTAGAAATGCTCTAACAGGAGATGGCAAGAGTGAACATCAACATTTTAAGAATCAGCAAACTAAAACAGACTGGTTTGGGTAAATTTAACTCAGATGAAACATCCCAAACTTCACTTATATACTGCAGTCTCTCTGGATCTTTGAAAGACTGGTCCTAGGATCCCTGCAAATGCCAAGAGTTTGGATGTTCAAGTCCCTTTATAATATGATATAGTATCTTCATATAACCCTGCACACATCCTCCCATATCCTGTAATTAATCCAATCCATTGTGAAACTACCTTCAGTAGTTTTAAATATAATGGTAAATCTATGGACACAGTTGTCAGAATATGATAAATTCAAGTTCTGCTTTTGGAACTTTCTGAATTCTTTTTTTCTGAGTGTCTTTGATCCTCTGTTGGTTGAATGCATGAATGCAGAGCTTGCAGATATGGAGAGACAGGTGTATAGAGCTTATCTGTTCTTCTTCTTACTGTAATTATACTATTTCCCCCCCACCCCATGTATGTTGCTTGGCTGGCTCCTTGTCTTATATATTTCAACTAAAACATCATTCCACATAGAAACCTTCCATGACATGATCTTTCTGCATCACTAATATGATTTTTTGAGCACTGCTTAAAATTCTGCATTATCTCCCCATTGATTTCAGAATAATCCCCAGATTAGCACAGCAAGATACTTCATAAAGTAATCAGTGTTGAAACTTTCTTTTTGCATCTCCTGTAATTCTCTGAAATACTCTAATTTATTTCAACCATCCTCAAAAACTGTAGTTCACTGAATACTTCCTGATGTTTCAACTGTCATATAAACAACTTGCATATAAACAACTCAGAAAGAGCTTTTGTTTTCACTACACTTTGTTTTATAGACTTGCTTGCCTACAGTTGCTATGAATTCCTTAAGAAAGGAGCTTTACATGAAATGGATATAAAGTTTCAGTTATTCAAGATGATTAGGTTCTAGAAATCTGTATAACATTGGGCCTATAGTTAATAATATTTATTTTATACTTAAAATTTTGTTAAAAGGATAGATCTCATGATGTGTTCTTACTGCAGTAAAAACCAAGAAGCTTTGTTTATTCTATGTTTGGTAAAATATGTGGTACAATATATGAGATTAGCAATATTTTAAAAACAAATTAATAATACTTCTTGTCAATATAGCTAAATACTGGGCTCCCCTACTGGCTCAAGGGTGAAGAATCTGTCTGCCAATGAGGGACACATGGTTCAATCTCTGAGTTTGGAAGATCCCCTGGAGCAGAAAATAGCAACCCACTCTAGTATTCTTATTTTGGAAATCCCATGGACAAAGGAGCCTGGCAGGCTACAGTTCATGGGGTCACAAAAGAGCTAGACATGACTTAGCAACTAAACAACAGCCAAATACCAACTTCAAATTGTAAGGTCACCTGTGGTATAGCTTGGTTATAGTCCTCCTAACTTATCTCCTATATTTATCAAGGTTTACTTACATATTTCTTTTACTCCTGAATTACAACTACATGAAAATACACAAAAAGGCAGGTTGGCAAAATCTGTCATTACTCAAAGAATAAAATGATGATGTTAGAATGTGTAGAAATT
This sequence comes from Bison bison bison, assembly GCF_000754665.1. Taxonomy (NCBI): domain Eukaryota; kingdom Metazoa; phylum Chordata; class Mammalia; order Artiodactyla; family Bovidae; genus Bison; species Bison bison. The sequence goes on from NW_011495013.1 coordinate 4,884,260, forward strand.
ATTTAGAAACACTGCTTAAGAATAATCTGGACCAGTGTTAAACCCTTTTTGAGATATCTCCCTCCACTCTGTAAATTGTATTTTTGCTCATTTGATCATCTATTTTGATAAAATTTTCTTAAATTTTTAGAAAGATAAAATCTACCATGACTGAATTATAAAGAAAGAGGAAGTCTCAACAAACCACATCAAAAAGACTGAAGCAGTAATCAAACACCTCCCAACCAAAAAAAGACCAGAAGTAAAGTGGAAGCCATAATGCTTTCTGATTTCAAACTATATCTCAAAGTTACAGTAACTAAAACAGTATGGTACTGGCATAAACATAAACACATAGACTAATAGAACAGAATAGAAAGCCTAGAAATATATATGTATGTATGGGTGTGTGTGTGTGGGTGTATGTGTGTGTGTGTGTGGAACTGATAGGAAAATGTAGAAGGTAAAAATTTCTCAAACAATGCTTCAATCTTTACCCTTGTCAAATTTAAATAACCTTGGGAGATCATTTAACTTTTTTCTTAACCAAGAATAAAATTTTGTGTCTTGCCTAATTTGCTTACTATTATTAAAAACGACAACAACAAAACCCTCTTATCAGTCAATAACAAAAAAGGTAAAAAGGTAAAAAGAGAAAAACACTAAAAATGGGTTATCTACTTTAATAGAAATCTCAAAATCAGAGATATATAAATTGCAAGTAAGCATATGAAAATGTGTTCAAAAGTATTACTCCTAAGGGAATGTAAGTAAAATCTATGGTAAGATACGGCAATCTACCTATTAGAACCACTAAGTTTTAAGGAGTGACAACACCAAATATTAGCAAAGATATAAAGTACTTCGAATGCTCAAACACCATTAGTGAAGGAGCTAAATAATATAATCTTTTACTTAAATTGTTTGGCAGCTTCTTTTACTATTAACATATGTGTCCACCGAGTCAGCAATTCTATTCCGAGGTAGAATTTGCCAAAGTGAAAAGAAACACTTACATGTGTATAAAGTTTTCACAAGAATGATCAACAGCAAGACTATCAATAATGATCAAAGTATTGGAAGAGTGCAAATGTCCATCAACAAAAAAATACACTAATTGTGAATTTCATAAAATAGAAAATTGTTTGTCTGGTAAATACAAGAACATAAATGGATTGCAAAAACATTATTTTCAAGGATAGAAATCAGACACCAAAGAGGGCACAATATATGATTACATTTAAATAAAAGTAAGCAAAATAACAAAGTAATAGGAATCATAGCAATGGTTTCCAATGGAGGTGTGCATACTAACTGAAAGGGGATAAGAGGAGACTTCCTTAAGTGAAGTGAAAGTTGCTCAGTCATGTCGGACTCTTTGCAAGAATTCTCCAGGTCAGATTACTGGAGTGGGTAGCCTTTCCCTTCTCCATGGAATCTTCCCAACCCAGGGACCAAACCCAGGTCTGCACATTGTAAGTGGATTCTGTACCAGCTGAGCCACAAGGGAAGCCCCTTTCTTAAGTATGGAAGGTATTACATAGTTTAGTTAAAGTATTATTTTATGTGGCAGAGTACATTTTATCAACATCCATTGAGTTGTGCCCTTTATATAAGTTCAGTCGCTCAGTCATGTTCTACTATTTGTGATCCATGAACCACAGCACTCCAGGCCTCCCTGTCCATCACAAAGTCCCAGAGTCTACCCAAACCCATGTCCATCGAGTTGGTGATGCCATCCAACCATCTCAGCCTCTGTCGTCCCCTTCTCCTCCTGATCTCAATCTTCCCCAGCATCAGGGTCTTTTCAAATAAGTCAGCTCTTCACATCAGGTGGCCAAAGTATTGAGTTTCAGCTTCAACATCAGTCTTTCCAATGAACACCCAGGACTGATCTCCTTTAGAATGAACTGGTTGGATCTCCTTGCAGTCCAAGGGACTCTCAAGAGTCTTCTCCAACACCACAGTTCAAAAGCATCAATTCTTCAGCACTCAGCCTTCTTTATAGTCCAACTCTCACATCCATACATGACCACTGGAAAAACCATAGCCTTGACTAGAAGGACCTTTCTTGGCAAAATAATGTCTCTGCTTTTTAATACACTGTCTAGGTTTGTCATAACTTTCCTTCCAAGGAGCAAGTGTCTTTTAATTTCATGACTGCAGTGACCATCTGCAGTGATTTTGGAGCCCCAAAAAATAAAGTCAGCGACTGTTTCCATTCTTTCCCCATCTATTTCCCATGAAGTGATGGGACGAGATGCCATGATCTTAGTTTTCTGAATGTTGACCTTTAAGCCAACTTTTTTACTCTCCTCTTTCACTTTCATCAAGAGGCTCTTTAGTTCCTCTTCACTTTCTGCCGTAAGGGTGGTGTCATCGGCATATCTGAGGTTACTGATATTTCTCCCGGCAATCTTGATTCCAGCTGTGCTTCTTCCAGCCCAGCGTTTCTTATGATGTACTCTGCATATAAGTTAAATAAGCAGGGTGACAATATACAGCCATGACAAACTCCTTTTCCTATTGGAACCAGTCTGTTGTTCCATGTCCAGTTCTAACTGTTGCTTCCTGACCTGCATACAGGTTTCTCAAGAGTCAGGTCAGGTGGTCTGGTATTCCCATTTCTTTAATA
>NW_011495013.1:4887036-4890519 GCF_000754665.1 Bison bison bison
GTTTGTAGTGATGCTTATTAAGGCCCACTTGACTTCACATTCCAGGATGTCTGGCTCTAGGTGAGCTATCACACCATCATGATTATCTGGGTCATGAAGACCTTTTTTGTACAGTTCTTCTGTGTATTCTTGCCACCTTTTCTTAATATCTTCTGCTTCTACAGAAATGTCCCTACCATTTCTGTCCTTTATTGAGCCCATCTTTGCATGAAATGTTCCCCTGGTATCTCTGATTTTCTTGAAGAGATTTCTAGTCTTTCATTGTTTTCCTCTATTTCTTTGCATCGATCCCTGAGGAAGGCTTTATTATCTCTCCTTGTTATCCTTTGGAACTCTGAATTCAAATAGGTATATCTTTCCTTTTCTCCTTTGCCTCTCTTCCCTTCTTTTCACAGCTATTTGTAAGGCCTCCTCAGACAGCCATTTTGCTTTTTTGCATTTCTTTTCTTGGGGATGGTCTTGATTTCTGTCTCCTGTACAATGTCACAAACCTCCACCCATAGTTCATCAGGCACTCTGTCTGTCAGATCTAGTCCCTTAAATCTACTGTCACTTCTACTGTATAGTCATAAGGGATTTGATTTAGGTCATACCTGAGTGGTCTAGTGGTTTTCTCCACCTTCTTCACTTCAGTCTGAATTTGGCAATAAGGAGTTCATGATTCGAGCCACAGTCAGCTACCAGTCTTGTTTGTGCTGACTGTATAGAGCTTCTCCATCTTTGGCTGCAAAGAATGTAAACAATCTGATTTTGGTGTCGACCATCTGGTGATGTCCATGTGTAGAGTCTTCTCTTGTGTTGTTGAAAGGGGATGTTTGCTATGACCAGTGCGTTCTCTTGGCAGATCTCTATTAGCCTTTGCCCTGCTTCATTCTGTACTCCAAGGCCAAATTTGCCTGTTAATCCAGGTGTTTCTTGACTTCCTACTTTTTCATTCCAGTCCCCTAAAATGAAAAGGACATTTTTTTTGGGTGTTAGTTCTAGAAGGTCTTGTGGGTCTTCATAGAACTGTTTAACTTCAGCTTCTTCAGCATTACTGGTTGGGGCATAGGTTTGGATTACCGTCATATTGAATGGTTTGCCTCGGAAATGAACAGAGATCATTCTGTCGTTTTTGAGATTGCATCCAAGTACTGCATTTCAGACTCTTTTGTTGACCGTGATGACTACTGCATTTCTTCTAAGGGATTCCTGCACACAGTAGTATATAGTTAAATTAACCCATTCCAGTCCATCTTAGTTTACTGATTCCTAGAATGTCAATGTTCACTCTTGTCATCTCGTGTTTGACCACTTCCAATTTGCCTTGATTCATGGACCTAACATTCCAGATTCCTATGCAATATTGCTCTTTACAGCATCGAACCCTGCTTCCATCACCAGTCCCATTCACAACCGGGTGTTGTTTTTGCTTTGGGTTCATCCCTTCATTGTTTTTGGAATTATTGCTCCAATGATCTCCAGTAGCATATTGGGCACCTACCGACCTGGGGAGTTCATCTTTCAGTGTCTTATCTTTTTGCCTTTCATACTGTTCATGGACTTCCCTGGAGGCTCAGATAGTTAGGCGTCTGTCAACAATGTGGGAGACCTGGGTTCAATCCTTGGGTAGGGAAGATCCCCTGGAGAAGGAAATGGCAATCCACTCCAGTATTATTGCCTGGAAATTCCCATGGACAGAGCAGCCTAGTAGGCTACAGCAACTTCTGAGCTTCTGACACGACTGAGCAACTTCACTTTCACTTTTCATACTGTTCATGGGGTTCTCAAGGCAAGAATACTGAAGTGGTCTGCCATTCCCTTCTCCAGTGGACCACACTCTGTAAGACCTCTCCACCATGACTTGGCCGTCTTGGGTGGCCCTACACAGCATGGCTCAGTTTCTTCTTTTTTTTCTTTTATTTTTTAACTTTACAATATTGTATTGGTTTTGCCATATATCAACATGAATCCGGCACAGGTATACACTTGTTCCTCATCCTGAACCCTCCTCCCTCCCCATACCATCCCTCTGGGTCGACCCAGTGCACCAGCCCCAAGCATCCACTATCGTGCATCGAACCTGAACTGGCGACTCATTTCATATATGATATTATACATGTTTCAATGCCATTCTCTCAAGTCATCCCACCCTCTCCCTCTCCCACAGAGTCCAAAAGACTGTTCTATACATCAGTGTCTCTTTTGCTGTCTCGTATACAGGGTTATTGTTACCATCTTTCTAAATTCCATATATATGCCTTAGTATACTGTATTGGTGTTTTTCTTTCTGGCTTACTTCACTCTGTATAATAGGCTCCAGTTTCATCCACCTCATTAGAACTGATTCAAATGTATTCTTTTTAATGGCTGAGTAATACTCCATTGTGTATATGTACCACTGCTTTCTTATCCATTCATCTGCTGATGGACATCTAGGTTGCTTCCATGTCCTGGTTATTATAAACAGTGCTGTGATGAACATTGGGGTGCACGTGTCTCTTTCCCTTCTGGTTTCCTCAGTGTGTATGCCCAGCAGTGGGATTGCTGGGTCATAAGGCAGTTCTATTTCCAGTTTTTTAAGGAATCTCCACACTGTTCTTCATAGTGGCTGTACTAGTTTGCATCCCCACCAACAGTGTACGAGGGTTCCCTTTTCTCCACACCCTCTCCAGCATTTATTGCTTGTAGACTTTAGGATTGCAGCCATTCTGACTGGTGTGAAATGGTACCTCATAGTGGTTTTGATTTGCATTTCTCTGATAATGAGTGATGTTGAGCATCTTTTCATGTGTTTGTTAGCCATCTGTATATCTTTTTTTGGAGAAATGTCTATTTAGTTTCTTGGCCCATTTTTTGATTGGGTCATTTATTTTTCTGGAATTGAGCTGTAGGAGTTGCTTGTATATTTTCGAGATTAGTTGTTTGTCAGTTGCTTCATTTGCTATTATTTTCTCCCATTCTGAAGGCTGTCTTTTCACCTTGCTTATAGTTTCCATTGTTGTGCATAAGCTTTTAAGTTTAATTAGGTCCCATTTGTTTACTTTTGCTTCTATTTCCAATATCCTGGGAGGTGGGTCATAGAGGATCCTGCTGTGATGCATGTCGGAGAGTGTTTTGCCTATGTTCTCCTCTAGGAGTTTTATAGTTTCTGGTCTTACGTTTAGATCTTTAATCCATTTTGAGTTTATTTTTGTGTATGGTGTTAGAAAGTGTTCTAGTTTCATTCTTTTACAAGTGGTTGACCAGTTTTCCCAGCACTACTTGTTAAAGAGATTGTCTTTAATCCATTGTATATTCTTGCCTCCTTTGTCAAAGATAAGGTGTCCATAGGTGTGTGGATTTATCTCTGGGATTTCTATTTTGTTCCATTGATCTATATTTCTGTCTTTGTGCCAGTACCATACTGTCTTGATGACTGTGGCTTTGTAGTAGAGCCTGAAGTCAGGCAGGTTGATTCCTCCAGTTCCATTCTTCTTTCTCAAGATTGCTTTGGCTATTTGC
>NW_011495013.1:4890619-4904781 GCF_000754665.1 Bison bison bison
GAAGAATACTGTTGGTAGCTTGATAGGGATTGCACTGAATCTATAAATTGCTTTGGGTAGTATACTCATTTTCACTATATTGATTCTTCTAATCCATGAACATGGTATATTTCTCTGTCTGTTAGTGTCCTCTTTGATTAGTTTCATTGAGTTAGACAAGGCTGTGGTTGTGCCCTTAAGATTTGTTTATTCTTATTGTATGAAATTTACCACCTCCCACCCTCTAAAACTCAATCAGTTATAATGGTTTGGCCAAAAAGTTATTTTGGGTTTTTCCATAGGATGATGTAGAAAACTCACACAGACTTTTTGGTCAATCAAATATTTGTCTTTAAAGTTCATCTATTTTGAACAGCATAGAGTTGATATTCTGAAGAAGGACAAAGGCAGAAGACTCCCCAAGTTTAAGTGACAGAGCTGAGAATCTGGGAAAACCAAGGGGGCTAGAATTTATAAGGCTGAGTTCTGGAAATGAGAGCTGCACAGAGTTAGAACTCCAAAGACCTTCAACAGGCGGCCCTTTAGTATTCATCAGAGTATTGATAAGTTTGTAAGAAAACCACCCAAGATGTGATCAACTTGTGAGGAAACCACCCAAGATGTGAGAGGATTAGAGGGAACAGTACCTGATATTCCCTGGAATAGTACTTAGACTAGTTCCTGTTCCCAAGAACCAGGCTAAAAAATTACATAACTCAAGAACTTTGGCTAGAGTATTCAAAACTGTCTTGCCATTATAGTGGGGAATAATTAGTCTTAAACCAAATGCTATTCTGGTTTTACCTAACAAATCTTAAAACCAAGACCTAAAATGTCAAACTTTATTCAAGTTACTTTAATGTGTTTCAGAACAAAGAAGATAAATGAGAATAAAAAATATCCGGGACCCTAAAATTCTGAATTTATAATGGCTAGCATTCAATTAAACTATAAAACATGTAAAGAAATAATAAAATAAGACCTATAAAAAAGAAAAAATACAACCAATCCAAACTGATCCATTACTGACACATATGAAACATACAGATATGCAATCCACAATATCAGAAGATGAAAGAACTAATGTATTAATATTATTTTGCTAGGGCCATAATAACAAAATGCCACAAATGTGGCACAAATTAATGGCACAAATGTGTGGCTTAATGAACAGCAATCTGTTTTCCCACAATTGTGGAGACCAGAAGTCTAAGATGAAGGTGTTAGCAGGATGTTTCCTGGTGAGAGCTCTTTTGCTGGCTTATTGAAGGTGGCCTTATTATAATGTCTTGACATAATCTTTCCTCTGTTGTTCAGTCACTCAGTTGTGTCTGACTCTGTGACCTTATGAACTATTGCATGCCAGGCTTCCCTGTCTTTTAGTATCTTCTGGAGTTTGCTCAAACTCAGGTCCGTTGAGTTGATGATGACTGTTCCTCTATTCACATGCATTTCCAGTGTCTCTTGCTTTTCTTAAAAGTACACAAGTCAGATTGTCTCCTAAGGGCTCATTTTAACTTATTTTTAAAGCGCTGTCTTCAAATGCAGTCACTTTCTAAGTACTAGGGGTTAAGGCTTAAATATATGTTTTAGAAGTGAAGAAAACAACAGTTTAGTCCATAACAAGTATATTACATAACAACATGTTCATTTAAAAATGTTTCATAAAGACATATAAGAAACATGTTGCATATGTATCTGCAAGTATGTATGCATGTGTATATATACATATATACATGTATATTAAGTTTCTCAAATTGAACATATGCCTGAGATGAAAAATTATATGGGCAGATTAAAGACAGATTTTATATCAGGATGAGTAAATTTTATGAAAAAAGTAGCGTGTGGGGCTGGTGCACTGGGATGACCCAGAGGGATGGTATGGGGAGGGAGGTGGGAGGGGGGTTCAGGATTGGGAACACGTGTACACCCGTGGCAGATGCATGTTGATGTATGGCAAAACCAATACAATATTGTAAAGTATAAAAATAATAAAAAAAAAAAAAGAAAAAAAAAGAAAGATATAAACAGAAAATGAAATGAAGTCACTCAGTCGTGTTTGACTTTTTGCGACCCCATGGACTGTAGCCCATCAGGTTCCTCTGTCCATGGGATTTTCCAAGCAATAGTACTGGAGTGGGTTGCCATTTCCGTCTCCAGGGGATTTTCCCAACCCAGGGATCGAACCCAGGTGTCCCACATTGCAGGCCCACGCTTTACCGTCTGAGCCACCAGGGAAGTCCATATAAACAGAAATAAGTCACAAAAACAGTTCAGTTCTTATTGTTTCTCTTTGTTAATTTGGATGCAAAAAACAAATGTGAAATAAGAAGTTCAAGTTCATTATATAGAAGGCATTAAGGGCCAGCCTTTGGTTTTCTGAAATATAGTATTCTATGACAGCCTTGTAAATTTATCTCTTAAGGCTATGAAGAACTTTTATCATAAGAACTGCGATCTGACTAACAGCTTTAAACAGAAAATCCCAAGTACTGTTTTGGAACAAGCAACACCCTAAACTGGGCCCAACTAATGTTGAATTCCAGTTCTAGCATTAAATTGTTGGAAAATGTAGTCATCACTTAGTATCTCTGAAGCCTAAATTTTTATTGCTAATAAGGTAATCATACCTAGCTCATAAGCTTGTGAGATGGATTAATAAAACAACATATTTTACAGATGCACTCCAGTGCCTGGTTTAATTTATTAACAATCATTTCTCATTAATAATTGGGGTAAAATGACCAGGAAAACAAGTTCTTAACCAGATAGCTTTTTTTTTGGCGGGGGGCGGGGGGGAGAAAAGGTATGACAAACCTAAACAGCGTACTAAAAAGTAGAGACATTACTTTGCCAACAAAGATCTCTCTAGTCAAAGCTATGGTTTTTCCAGTAGTCATGTATGGATATGAAAGCTGGACCATAAAGAAGACTGAGTGCTGAAGAAATAATGCTTTCGAACTGTGGTGCTGAAGAAGACTCTTAAGAGGTCCTTGGACTGCAAGGAGATCCAACCAGTCCACCCTAAAGGAAATCAGTCCTGAATATTCATTGGAAGGACTGATGCTGAAGCTGAAGCTCCAATACTTTGGCTACTTGATGTGAAAAGCTGACTAATTGAAAAAGATCCTGATGCTGGGAGAGATAGAAGGCAGGAAGAGAAGGGGACGACAGAGGATGAGATGGTTGGATGGCATCACCGATTCAATGGACATCAGTTTGAGAAGGCTCTGGGAGATGGCAGAGGACAGGGAAGCCTGGTGTGTAGCAGTCTATGGGGTCACAAAGAATTGGACATGACTGAGTGACTGAACAACCACCAGATAACATAAAAATTAAGAGACACATAGCAATTTCCAAGTATTGAAAATGGAGAATGCAATTTGGAATAATACATATATTGCTACAAAATATCAAACACACAAAATAAGATTGAAATTTGGAGAAAAAATATAACTTGCATTACATGTATAGTCACGCAGTTTTTTTAGTATCTTCCAAAGATCTTTATGAGTAAAACAGGCTAAGAAGAAACAAGAAACAAAGTGTAATTAAGAATTAAGATCATCAATGTAAGAATTCAGATTGTGAACTATTATTTTATTGGAAATATCTCCAAAAATAGAGAAATAGTCAGACACATATATACATGCAGTAATAAACACAAGTGAGTTGCTGAAGCTAATAGAGAGCAGATCTCCATATAATGGAAGATATATTACGTGATCTTAAACTCTAAAAGAGGAGATCTCCACTTAACTTGTAGAATTAAATAAACAGCTAATTTGTATATCACATATTAAAACTGAAAGCTTAACCCCAGAAATGGAGGGGTAGACAGAATTCAAGGCCTCAGCAGGTCTTAACACAGGCTAGAAAGAGAGGCAGTGTTGAATTGCAAGAATCAGGAATCAAAGTAAAAAATAAGATGCTGACAGGCCTAGAACTGAGGAAACTTAATTGTGGAAGGCTAAAGTTGGCCTGTGTTGGCAGAGATAACGTAACTCCTCTGAACAAATTTAGAAATAAAGAATCTAACAAATCGGGCCTGGGAGGAGTGTGGTGTTTCCTTTAGTGTTGGAATGAGTGAAAATGATGAAAATGACAAAACTAATTGCTTGGTCAGGATTGTTGCCAAGGGTGAATATACCATGGAAGGTTTCACTTCTTTGTTTTACCATGGTAAATCAGAATAATAAACTTTCCCTATAATGAACAATTTAAGCGGTCTGTAAAATACGATGCTATTTAAAATCTTCTCATTTGGCTACAATTCAATAGTTGGAGTCAGCCTTCAAACTGAATAAAAACATTCCTATTTGGGTTACAGAAGGGAGAACAGTGACTCTTACGCATAGGAAGCAAGAGACAGATTTTCAAAGACAATGGGGAGATAAACTGAGACAAGCTCATGTACAGAAACATGGGCTGTGGTGCCCTGAGGGTGTGGTAGAAGGGTGGGTGGGTTGAGATGAAGATGCCAAGGATCGGCGAGGACACAGATATGTCATTTCTAACAACAAAGACAACATGTGTGAATATATGGATAGATGTGATGTAGATGCACTCAGCCTTCTACTCATAAGAAAGAATAAAGAGGAGATCACAGCAGCATGGAGCTTCCTGGGTAGCTCAGCTGCTAAAGAATCTTCCTGCAATGCAGGAGACCCTGGTTTGATTCCTGGGTCTGGAAGATCCCCTGGAGAAGGGATAGGCTACTCACTCCAGTATTCCTGGGCTCCCTGATGGCTTAGACAGTAAAGAATCTGCTTGCAATGCAGGAGACCTGGGTTTGATCCCTGGGTTCAGAAGATCTCCCGGAGGAGGGCATGGCAACCCACTCCAGTATTCTTGCCTGGAGAATCCCCATGGACAGAGGAACCTGGCGGGCTATAGTCCATAAGGTCACACAGAGTTGGACATGACTGAGCGACTAAGCACAGCACAGCATCATGACTGTAATTGCGATGTACATGGATCCCATGATTTTCAGCAAAACTGTTTTTTCTTTTTTTAAGACAGAAAATGATGAAATGCTAATGTCTGGATGGTGGCCATGAAGAAGGTCTATACAGATCATCTCCTGGCACAGTGCTGTGTGTGGTGTGAGTTTCATTTTGAGATGTTTTTAGGGATCCTGGCCAGTTGAAGTGAGAGGAAGTATCCAGGAAGATTAAGGCTGATCACAAATTCAGCGTCACAACCATACAAGTGGCAGGGTTTAGTAGGGAGAGGAATAAGGGAAGAGTGGAGATGATGTGGTTAAGAACTGACAGAAATTGTCTTAGGGATTGGGTAGTCTCACAAGAAACACATAAGATATGGCAGGGACTTCCCTGGTGGTCCAGTGGCTAAGACTCTGTGCTCTCAATGCAAGGGGCCTGGGTTTGATCCCTGATGAGAGAACTAGAATCCACATGTTGCAACTCAAATAAGAGTTCACATGCCACAACTAAAGATCCCATATACCACAACTAGAAACTAAGTCCCAGCACAACTAGCTATCTGAATGAAAAAACAAGTGAATAATTGAATAAATAAATGTTTAAAAAAGAAAAGTATGGCAGCCTCCTGATAACTGTTCTTTGTTGCTTCATCTTCTTGGAATAATTCCTTCAACCCTGCAGTATTTTCACATATTCAGAAGTTTTCATTTGCTTCTTACTTCCTTCCATCTGATTGTAAAATTAGCAAATTTCAACATACAAAATACAGTTTTTGAGGGATATACTTTAGCATGTAAATCTACTTGGATTTTTGGAATCATCGCCAAATAACTATCTCTTATTCATTCTTTGTGAGTGGCTGTGCTGGAAGAATGTGATTTAAAAACGATGTTCTCTATCTGATGTAAAGCATACATCTTCTTTTACATTTTGAAGAAAATCAGTGTCATCACCAGAGTTTACAGTTATACCTTTATGAGCTATTTATTGCCACCATGTTCTGTTGCTTATGGTAGGTTACTTGGTAAATTTAAGTGACATAATATTTGCTGTAGTTTACTTTAAGAATGTCATTTTCAAAAATCCCTAGTTATCTTTTTAGTACAGTGTAAATGTACAAAGAAAACTCAATAAGTACTATTGAATCTATCCTTGTGATATAGGAATTTCCCAACTATCCCCATTCTCTCTACTTTTTCTCTTGTTTGAACATATTTATATATGCACAGACATTCATTTTACTTAGGATAAAAATCCTTAAAATCACCAAAGACAAGGTAGATTGCTTGTTCTATGTGGACACATCCTATATGCATTTAATCCTGGAAATATGCTTTAATAGTGTAAAAAAAAAAAAAAAAAAGGCTCCCAGACTTCAAGCTGAATGTTTCTTTTAAATCAGAAACTGACATATGAAATGATGAAGTATGGGCTTGGGAATTCTCTTTATTTTTTACTTCTTCAGAAAAATGCCTCAGGATTTTTCTATTGCTGTTGCCACTTTCAACTTGGATAACCACTGGGGAAGAGTTGAAAAGAGATCTCATCTAAGTCAATGCTCATCTTTTTCATTATTTAACTCCATTGTCAGCTATTTCTTCCCTTCAGGAGATTATTTTCCCAAATTGTTCTTCTGACTTATAGTTAAAAGACCAATGTTTCTACAGTTACAAGTTAAACAGGAACTTCATAAATGCCCAAAAAGTGTTAAAATTTTTATCTTTTGCTTTTTTTTGATGAATCAACTATACTAAAAATGTGTAAAACCATTTACTGAGAACTTTGTATGTGATAAGCATTTTGCTAAGTGCTTACATATTTTTCTTCTAAGCTGTGATTGACAGAAATGCAACTAAGATTAGTTTACACAGAACTGGAAATTTATTGGCTTAAAAAAACCAAATTGGGCATGAAGATATAGGCTTTCTTAAAAGCAAAGTTAAAGGCAAGTCTCATCAATGACTAGACTCTGGGATTTAGCAGTGATCAGGAGTCTGTCTCAGTTTCTCATCTCTATCCCTTTAAGCAAGTCAGAGTCTCTCTTTTCACAGAATGTGTTTTCTCCATATGATAGGAAACAAAGTCAATGGCAACTTCTGGCTTTTATAACATATCTTCAGTTCCCAGGGCAGAACTCTTTCTTCTTTTTAGTTCAAAAGTGTCCAAGAAAAACTTTGATTAAACTAGTCTTGTTTATATGCACACATGTAAGACAAATCACTGGTGTATAGAATCTGTATAATGTATTACAACGTTGAGTATGCTTATTTAATCACAAATTTAAATGGAGAGTAGGGAGATACTTAACGTAAAAGGATTGAGTTCACTACACACAGCTATTCAAAAGGTAGTTTATATATTTCTTACTTATTTACTACCTTTTCTCTCTTTATGTGTTATCACTTTTTACAGATTAGAAAACTGAGGATCACAAAATATTAGATGATGTTCAGGGACATATTGCTGATAGGTAACTGAGATTTAACTCAAATGGGTGCTTTAAAGTTCATGTGCTTATCTGCTGTTATATATATATATATATATGTAGAGAAAGAGAGAGAGAGATGCTTCCCAGGTGGCACTAGTGCTAAAGAGCCCGTCTGCCAATGCAGGAGACATAAGAGATACAGGTTTGATCTCTGGGTCAGGAAGATCCCCTAGAGGAGGGTATAGCAACCCACTACAGTATTCTTGCCTGAAAAATCTCATGGACAGAGGAGTCTGGCAGGCCACAGTCCATTGGGTCACAAAGAGTTGGACATGACTGAAATGACTTAGCATGTGTGTGTGTATATATATATATATATACACACACACATGAATATATAAATATTTAATGTCTCAATAAAAATCCAGCAATAGACTACTCTATTAGTCTTGATCCTCTAAAAACCTGAAACTAATACAAGGATTAACACGTTCATATATTATTTGAAAGGTTCAAAACAAAAGCACATGTAAAAAGTCAAAGAAAAGAAAGTTCAGAGGCAATGTAAAAAACTATGTTACTTTCTAGGCTAATGCTTCTGGTACACTGCAATGTAAACAGATCATCAAAAGGTACATTTACTTGGCATATAGGACTTCTCGGAAAAGATGACCGGAAGCAACTGTCTTTTGGAGTACTTATGGAAAAAAGGAAAGAAGGAGGATTCCCTGACAAACTTCTTTTTTTCCTAATTTCTTATTGGTTAAACTTTACCCCATAGAAAGTTAACTTCTCTTCACATCTAATTTGCATCATATGGCCACTTAAGTGACTGTCCAGGATGTCATATACCATGATTTCATATACATTTCTTCCAAGTTTGAAAATTTCAAGAAGACACACAAACAAAACACAGAGTATAAGCTGGTTGGCTGTGCTTTGCTGTCCTTGAACAAGTGATTATGCCATGGCTGTGGCTGCATGGTCTAGAAATGACATATTCAGAAGGAAAGGCAGTTAAGAAAACTAATGCAGTCTACTTCTTGCACCACTCAAATCACTCATGCCCTTGCATAAAGGATAGATTTCATTTAAAAATACTGAGCCTCCATCTTTTGTAAGAATAAGGAAGTCTTTACTCCTCCCTCATAGAAGAAGCACACATTCTTTGAGTTAGAGCCCAGTTATTATCCCCAGGAAGATTCTAGTAAGAGAGTTACTGAAACAAGATAAAAATCTCTGCTGCTCTATCTGGTCTTAAAATCATAATTAACATTCATCCTCCTTCGTCTCTACCCATTCTGTATTCTCCTCATTTTCTGCTAATATATTGGATAGTCTTTGATGGCTTACATAAACCAGGTCTTCATTCCTAAGATTTAGCCACTGTCATGGGATTCCTGTGGATCTAGTTTCTCTGTCACTTTGACTCTGTGATCCTTTTGGTGATTATGCCTACCTTTCTTCTGATGGTTAACTACTATCATCCAGCCATTGTAGGATTCCATGATTCTCACTGATACTAAAGAGTACAGATCTTTGGCAGTATCACTTATCAAGATCTTTAGCTTACAATAGAGAGTTACTATTGTTGCTTTTGTAGAAAGACCAATTCCCTCCACACAGCACATTATTAACTGCCTTGGTGAAGGGGATGTCCTGTGGACACTTCTGGGACACCTAGGGACAGGTTTCTCTGTGGCTATGTCAATATTATTATATCTACTCCCATAAGACAAACCTAGAAATTGTATTAAAAAGCAGAGACATTACTTTGCCAACAAAGGTCCATGTAGTCAAATCTATGGTTTTTCCAGTAGCCATGTACGAATATGACAGTAAGACCATAAAGAAGGCTGAGCATCAAGGAACTGATGCTTTTAAACTGTGGTGCTGGAGAAGACTCTTGAGAGTCCCTTGGACAGCAAGGGGATCAAATCAGTCAGTTCTAAAGGAAATCAACCCTGAATATTCACTGGAAGGACCAAGGCAGAAGCTGAAGCTCTAATGCTCTGGCCATGTGATGTGAAGAGCCAACTCATTGGAAAAGACCCTGATATTGGGTAAGATTGGGGGCAGGAGGAGAAGGGGTGACAGAGGATAAGATGGTTGGATGGCATCACTGACTCAATGAGTTTGTGCAAACTCTGGGAGATAATGAAGGACAGGGAAACCAGGTGTGCTGCAGTCCATGGGGTTGCAAAGAATTGGGCACAACTCAGTGACTGAACAACAACAACAATATGTGTTTACTGGGTTCTTCCCAGAATTGGGCCTAAAATTTCTTTTATATGTTGTTTTTTTCCCCTCTGCAACAGTTTTCTACTTCTTTTCCCCAATAGATCATAGAGTAGACATTGGTTATAGAGCTAACTACACACAAGTATCTTACAGGCACTTTGGTAGGGGAAATAATTACCCTTTATTTACCTGAGGGGAGGCTAAACTCTTCAGGAAAGGAGTATAACACTGATTTTTACAGCAAGGCATGTTCAGGATAACCTGGACCATCCCCAAACCTCCATCCCATGTCTTGATCCTAACCTGTCCTGACCAGATGCCTGAAGTGTACATAGAAAATCTTTTGCAACTGTCCAGTTAGTCTAATTTGCGGCTTTACTATCATTATAATCTTGGACTTTTGTTAAATTTCAGGTGATATTTTAAGGCAGTTTCTCTTGAGGCTGCAATAGATAAGGCTTTCCTTTAAAGGTGTTATAGTGACCTTCTGTCTTTTAAAGGATATTCTGAGTGAACAACTGATTTTTCTGTTTATTTTCTTTTCCTAAATCTCTAGTTGTGTCTGAAGCATAGATTATTCCATAATCCTAAATTTCCATGTCAATTTACATACTACTCTCACTTGTTAATTTATTTGTCAATGCCTTGACTTCTTCCTTCAAGTCATCCTACTTTTCCACAGGTGAAAAACTAAGGGCGATATTACTACACAACAGGAGTTATTAGAGTCTTTTGTACTGAAAATAGTGGTGTTTCTCTTTCTTTCAGATAAATGGACAATCTAAATAAAAAAATTCCACCTTAAGAGTATATTTTATAGAACCATGCCAATCCAATTAACTCATATCTTCTAAGATCCTAAGACAAGAGGTAAGATGCTGAAACTTTATATGAAACAACTGGAAATTTTATGTTTTCTTGATGTCTACTGCTTCAGTATAAACCAGGTAAAGGTCCAGCAGGACATTTAGTAGGTCTGTTTGTTCAGTGTGCAACACTTTTTCACACAGGCTACATGGAGTAGCCATGCTTTGCAGAAGTCCATGGTAGTAAGGAAGAAATGAAACAAAATCCTCCATTCCATCCTGTTTTCTATTGGATAGAGTTCATCTCACGGAACCTTTTTGTTCTTTCAGGTTGTATTATCTGGCACTTTACATTGCTGCTTATGGCACTAGATCCTAGGTCATAAGATGTGTTGTTTCTTCTACCACCTAGAAGTGATGGGACACTGGAAACTCCCCAGCTGGTTGAGCCAAATGCACTTTCAGGATGAGTGACTGATTAGCTCCCTCTGGTACTTGCTGGACAGGTCTGTAGGTAAATAGGATATTGGGCATGTGTGCACACTCAGTTGCTAGGTTGTGTCTGACTCTTTGTGACCCATGTAACCCGTCAGGCTCCACTGTCCATAGGTTTTTCCAGGTAAGAATACTGGAGTGTGTTGCCATCTCCTTCTCCAGGGGATCTTGCCCACCTAGGGACCGAACCCAGCATCTCCTGCATTGGCAGCCAGATTCTTTAACACTGAGTCACCTGGAAAGCCCAAACAGAACACTAAGGCAGGAAAAAACTACTGGGAGAAATTGAGGATCCATGCAAGATTTTTGTCTGAAATAACCACCGCCTTCCTGAAATTCTGTTCTTCAACTACAATTATTTTTGGAAAGCGTTAAGATTACACATTTCTGTGTCCTTCACTGGACTGTGAGTTTCTGAGGGGAAGAACTCAGTTCTGCATTCATCTTTGTACTTGTAGGGAGTAGCACAATTCCTGGTAGCACAAAGTTCATTCTCAAATAATAATAGTTTTTATAAGCAATACAGGAAGCTTTATAAAGATAGTATGGTTTCCAAAGCAACCCATTTTTAACCTCCAGGAGGAGAATTCTCTTCAAGAACATTAATATTATATATTCTTAAACTGAATAGGAGGTTATTAAGTCCTCCAGGACTTATTAAGTCCATCCAGGACTCACCCTTGATTCATACTGAGACCCAAGGAAGTCTCATAACACTTGCCCTAGCAATCCAGAGCTAAGTTCAGATAAAGCCAGAATTCTTAACAGGGCATGTGTATAGTAACAAAAAAAACAGAATGTGATTTAAATGAAGAATAAATTGAAATTAGCTTAATCTCATAATTATGCCCTGCAGTATCTAGAAAGATAAGAAGGAAGGGTTCACTATGTCAGGCGAGTGTATGCTCCTTGGTTCTGTCTCATCACAACAAAGATTTGGAGTGATGGACATTAAAGCCCTCAGCGTGTCACAGTTCTCGGGTCTTGGACAGACCATCTCATAGCTCTTAAACAAATCAGCATTACAGCTCCGTGTTATAGCTCTATTTTATTTAGAAAATAGCAGGAAAATCCATCCTCGAGGCTTGAGGGCATGTCGACCCAAAGACATGAAAAGAGCGCCCCAGTGCATGGGAGAGAAAGAGAGAGAGAGCGCTTTGGCTCCTCTTTTTATGTTTTTTCTCCCCCTGTGGACCTGCCCTATGTAAATTGGGCTAACCAGGAGTGCTATTTATTCTACCTGAGGTCCTCGGACTTTCCTTTGACTTTCCTTTATTTTCACGGGCTTTTCCCTTCCTTGCCTTTTAGCCACCACCATTTTGGACTCCTGTTTCCTACTCTAACTACATAACAACTGATATAAAAATTATTGGATAATCATGAGCATTCATGGAGACCAGAATACAATTTTAAAAAGCTATTTACTTTATCCACTAAACCAGGCCATCAAATTCTGAATCTTTTGACTGTTTTTTTTTTTTTTTTCTTTCCTTCCATTTACTTTCTTGGATATCCCTCTTCACCTTCATTGTCTACATCTGTCTGCATGGGGTCAGCAATTTCAGTTAATTGTTGCATGGGATATCTCTGACTAAGGTGGGAAGGGAAACAAAAGATTTTTCCAATGTGGATGTCAAGGAGGGGAACTGGAAGAGGATTTTACATTCCTCAGGTCTTGTGGTCTACAAAGGCTTGCTGGCTCTTCAGAGTGAAACCCCACACCCTTTTCTTCCTAATGATAATTGCTTCTTACACTATTACTTGGTGATTTTGTGTTAACAAATTCTTCAATTTTTCCCCATTTAACCTAAAACCTGCTTCCTAAAAATGGTGGAGAAAGCGCGAAAAGAATAAGGTCAGCTGCAATGAGAGATAAATGAATACAATTCTGTATTGCTTCACCTATTCTATTTTTAAAAAGGTTTCAGGTAATGTAAATTTGAATAATTTTGTATTTGGCATATTTTTGGCTGATAAGCTAATGACAGAAATTATTAACCTCAGAGTGCCTTAAATACAGGCTTTGCTTTATGCTTAAAAATCTTAAATATTTGTATAATATTCTATATTCTGAATGTAGATTTTTCTACCTGAGGAAGAAATTGGGATTATAAACTTGAAATACAGATTTTATGTCCCTGTCTTCATACTTAATTCCCTCAATCCATGATGCTAGTGAAAGGTTGTTGTTGAACCATAAAAATGCCAGGATTCTTGGCCTCTGGAGGAGAAGAATTCAATCTGGGGCCAGAGACGAGGCTTGATTGCTCAGAGCTTTTGTGTAATGAAGTTATATTAAAGTATAAAAGATAGAGAAAGTTTCTGATATGGGCATCAGAAGGGGGCAGAAAGAGTACCCCCCTGCTAGTTTTTAGCTGGATGAGAGATAGGAAAGCCTTCCTCAGCAATCAATGCAAAGAAATAGAGGAAAACAACAGAATGGGAAAGACAAGAGATCTCTTCAAGAAAATTAGAGATACCAAGGGAACATTTCATGCAAAATTGGGCTTGATAAAGGACAGAAATGGTAGGGACTTAACAGAAGCAGAATATATTTAGAAGAGGTGGCAAGAATACACAGAAGAACTGTACAAAAAAGATCTTCACAACCAAGATAATCATGATGGTGTGATCACTCACCTAGAACCAGACATTCTGGAATGTGAAGTCAAGTGGGCCTTAGAAAACATCACTATGAACAGAACTAGTGGAGGTGATGGAATTCCAGTTGAGCTATTTCAAATCCTGAAAGATGATGCTGGGAAAGTGATGCACTCAATATGCCAGCAAATTTGGAAAACTCAGTAGTGGCTACAGGACTGGAAAAGGTCAGTTTTCATTCCAATCCCAAAGAAAGGCAATGCCAAAGAATGCTCAAACTACTGCATAACTGCACTCATCTCACACGCTAGTAAAGTAATGCTCAAAATTCTCCAAGCCAGGCTTCAGCAATATATGAACCGTGAAATTTCAGATGTTCAAGCTGGTTTTAGAAAAGGCAGAGGAACCAGAGATCAAATTGCCAACATCTGCTGGATAAACGAAAAAGCAAGAGAGTTCCAGAAAAACATCTATTTCTGTTTTATTGACTATGCCAAAGCCTTTGACTGTGTGGATCACAATAAACTGTGGAAAATTCTGAAAGAGATGGGAATACCAGATCACCTGACCTGCCTCTTGAGAAACCTATGTGCAGGTCAGGAAGCAACAGTTAGAACTGGACATGGAACAACAGACTGGTTCCAAGTAGGAAAAGGAGTACAT
>NW_011495013.1:4904881-4917410 GCF_000754665.1 Bison bison bison
GAAGAAGAACTAAAAAGCTTCTTGACAAAAGTGAAAGAGGAGAGTGAAAAAGTTGGCTTAAAGCTCAACATTCAGAAAACGAAGATCATGGCATCTGGTCCCATTACTTCATGGCAAATAGATGGGGAAACAGTGGAAATTGTCAGACTTTATTTATTTATTTTTTTTTGCCTCCAAAATCACTGCAGATGGTGATTGCAGCCATGAAATTAAAAGACGCTTACTCCTTGGAAGGAAAGTTATGACCAACCTAGATAGCATATTCAGAAGCAGAGATATTACTTTGCTAAAAAAGTTCCATCTAGTCAAGGCTATGGTTTTTCCAGTGGTCATGTATAGATGTGAGAGTCGGACTGTGAAGAAAGCTGAAGAATTGATGCTTTTGAACTGTGATGTTGGAGAAGACTCTTGAGAGTCCCTTGGACTGCAAGGAGATCCAACCAGTCCATCCTAAAGGACATCAGTCCTGTGTATTCATTGGAAGGACTGATGCTGAAGCTGAAACTACAATACTTTGGCCACCTCATGCTAAGAGTTGACTCATTGGAAAAGACTCTGATGCTGGGAGGGATTGGGGGCAGGAGGAGAAGGGGATGACAGAGGATAAGATGGCTGGATGGCATCACCGACTCAATGGACATGGGTTTGGGTGAACTCTGGGAGTTGGTGATGGACAGGGAGGCCTGGTGTGCTGTGATTCATGGGGTCACAAAGAGTCAGACACAACTGAGCAACTGAACTGAACTGATATAGTTACTAACAGTCTGTTAATTAAAGAAATGTCTTAAAACTCAGAGAAAGGCACCAGGCCCCTCATCAATAATATGTATTTTGGGATAATCTTGGCACCAGGTGAGTCATCCATGCCCTAAAAGGATTGATTTGAATCTTGTAGAAAGGCAGATTACCATACAAATAGTTTCATTTCCATAGATTAGGGTAACAATGTCTGAGTATAACATACTGGTTTGTCAAGTGGGTTCTGAGCCATTAGGCTGAACCAACTTGAAGACAGAGTCTGGGGTAAATGCATAGTACATTAATATAGCATAAAACAAACATTTCCATAAGAAAAATGCATTGGTTAACTCAAATTTGAGAAAAGTTAAGTTCAGGTAGAACCAGGTGTCATTATGGCAACACAGTATTTTAAGAGAAATCTTTTAAATTTGCATAGAGAAGGAAAAAAATATCGCTAGTTTGTTTCCTCCTGCCGCTTAAGAGAGATAAAAAATATCTGACATTTGCAGCCTATTTCCTCTGTTTGGAGACCCCTGGCCTTCTTGCCTTTTACCCTCTCACTAGCAAATAAGTATTCTATCACTGCTTTCCTGTTCTGTATTCAGAATGATATAAAATCAGGTAGGCAGGTTATTAATGAAATAAATTATAGTTTTTTAATTGATGGTTACTACTACCTCAGTTCAGTTCAGTCGCTCAGTCGTGTCTGACTCTTTGCGACCCCATGAAGCGCAGCACGCCAGGCCTCCCTGTCCATCACCAACTCCCGGAGTTCACTCAGACTCACGTCCATTGAGTCAGTGATACCATCCAGCCATCTCATCCTCTGTCGTCCCCTTCTCCTCCTGCCCCCAATCCCTCCCAGCATCAGAGTCTTTTCCAATGAGTCAACTCTTCGCATAAGGTGGCCAAAGTACTGGAGTTTCAGCATCAGCATCATTCCTTCCAAAGAAATCCCAGGGCTGATTTCGTTTAGAATGGACTGGTTGGATCTCCTTGCAGTCCAAGGGACTCTCAAGAGTCTTCTCCAACACCACAGTTCAAAAGTATCAATTCTTCGGCACTCAGCTTTCTTCATAGTCCAGCTCTCACATCCATACATGACCACTGGAAAAACCATAGCCTTGACTAGACGGACCTTTGTTGGCAAAGTAATGTCTCTGCTTTTGAATATGCTATCTAGGTTGGTCATAACTTTTCTTCCAAGGAGTAAGCATCTTTTATTTTCATAGCTGCAGTCACCATCTGCAGTGATTTTGGAGCCCAAAAGATAAAGTCAGCCACTGTTTCCACTGTTTCCCCATCTATTTCCCATGAAGTGATGGGACCGATGCCATGATCTTCGTTTTCTGAATGTTGAGTTTTAAGTTAACTTTTTCACTCTCCTCTTTCACCTTCATCAAGAGGCTTTTTAGTTCCTCTTCACTTCCTGCCATAAGGGTGGTGTCATCTGCATATCTGAGGTTATTGATATTTCTCCTGGCAATCTTGATTCCAGCTTGTGCTTCTTCCAGCCCAGCGTTACTAGCTGCTTCTAAATTGCTTACTTGCCCTTTATATTGAATTGATACAAAAATACAGATAAAAAGTAATATCTATAATGTAAGAGATTAAAGATCAATTAATGACATGAAAACCTCTGGAGAGAAATATTGTTTGCTAATTGAGAAATTGTTGATTCCTCACATAAGCTTAGACATAAAACAGTAAAGCCAAGCTGGAAAGAAGAAACAGGAAAAACGTATTCTTTTCATCTCTGTGCTCCTGTATGAAGAGAAACTTGCTAGTTCCTTCTTTATTATGCAGAGGCATTCTTTCAACTTGGTAAACCCTTTTTTTCCCCCTACTTGACTTTTCACTTTCAATATCAGTTTGTGAGAGAACTTACATTGAAACAATCTGCTTGAGGTTATAATGTGTGACATTTCTTATAGAATTTCTTTAAAACATCTACTTTGTAAGTTAAGAGTCAGAAGAAGAAGATGTAGGAAAAGAGCATTCTGAGGACTAAAGTTCTTTTAACGAGTCACATCTACCAAACACACACACACACAAACACATACAAATGTATCAGGGAAGTCAGACATCTGGGATCTCACCTATGGAAACAATCCTCTAAGCTTCTGAAGTACCCAGTAGGTGGCTCCCCTTCATAAGAGACATAAATGTTAGATTCTGACAAGCCTAATACAACTTCTCTTTTATTTGTATAGCCCTAAAATGGTAGCTGTTTCTTGAAATTACTACCTCTGTATCACTTCACTGTTTCTGTTGCTGCTGCTACTGCTAAGTCACTTCAGTCGTGTCCAACTCTGTGCGATCCCATAGACGGCAACCCACCAGGCTCCTCTGTCCCTGGGATTCTCCAGGCAAGAATACTGGAGTGGGTTGCCATTTCCTTCTCCAATGCATGAAAGTGAAAAGTGAAAGTAAAGTCGCTCAGTCGTGCCTGACTCTTAGTGACCCCATGGACTGCAGCCTACCAGGCTCCTCCTCCTTCCATAGGATTTTCCAGGCAAGAGGACTGGAGTGGGTTGCCATTCTGTTAATCCTTTTCAACTCTTTTAACCTTTGCCCAGCTTCTTAAAGGTCATATTTTTTGGTGGTAGTTCTAGAATGTCTTATAGATAATCATAGAACCTTTCAACTCCAGCTTCTTTGGCATTAGTGGTTGGGGACAGACTTGGGTTACTGTGATATTGAATGATTTGCCTTGGAAACAAACAGACATCATTCTGTCATTTTTGAGACTGTACCCAATTACTGCCTTCCAGACTCTTTTGTTGAGTATGAGGGCCACTCCATTTCTTCCTAGAGATTCTTGTCCATAGTAGTAGATATAATGGTCATCTGAATTAAATTTGCCCAGTTACTGATTCCTAAAATGTTCACTCTTGCCATCTCCTATTTGAAAACTTCCAGTTTACCTTGATTCATGGACCTAACATTCCAGGTTCCTATGCAATACTTTACTTCCATCACCAGTCATATATCCACAGCTGAGTGTTGTTTTTGCTTTGGCTCCATCTCTTTATTCTTTTTGTAATCATTTCTCCACTCTTGTCCAGTTGCATATTGGGCATCTACTGTCCTGGGGAGTTCGTCTTTCAGTGTCCTATCTTTTCACCTTTTCATACTGTTCATGGGATTCTCAAGGCAAGAATACTGAAGAGGTTTGCTGTTCTCTTCTCCAGTGGACCATGTTTTATCAGAACTCTCCACCATGACCCATCTGACTTGGATGGCCCTACACAGCACAGCTCATTGTTTCATTGAGTTAGACAAGGCTGTGATCTATGTGATCAGTTTGGTTAGTTTTCTGGATTGTGGTTTTCATTCTGTCTGCCCTCTGGTGAATAAGGATAAGAGACTTATGGAAGCTCCCTGATGGCAAAGACGGACTGTGGGGGAAACTGGGTCTTGTTCTAACGGGCAGGGCCATGCTCAGTAAATCTTTAGTCCAATTTTCTGCTGATGGGTGGGGCTGTTGTTGTTTGGGCTGAGACCAAACTGTTGACCCACACCTCCACTGGAGATTCCTGGACACAAACAGGCAAGTCTGGCTCAGTCTCTTGCGGAGACACTGCTCCTTTCTCCTGGCTCCTGGTGAGCACAAACTGCAGAACAATTATACCAAAGAAATTTTTGCACTGTTAAGAAAGTTCTAGGACCCACAACAGATTTCCCAACCTGGGCACCTGGCAAAGGGACTGAGAACGCCCAGGTAATTTGACTTTGGAGGCCAGTGGGATTTGATTACAGAACTTCCACAGGACTAGGGAAACAGACTCTTGAAGGATACAAACAAAACCTTGTGAGCATCAGACAATACTACAAAGCTACAATCATACAAGCACTAGGGTACAGAGACAAAAACAGAAATATAGATCAATGGAACAGGGTAGAAAGCCCAGAGATAAACCTACATGCCCACTGTCACCTATCTATGACAAAGCAGGCAAGAATATACAATGGAGAAGACACAGTCTATTCAATAAGTGGTGCTGGTAAAACTGGACAGTTACATGTTAATGACTAGAACACTCCCTAACACCACATGCAAAAATAAACTCAGAATGACCTAAATGTAAGACTAGATACTTTAAAACTCTTAGAGAAAAACATAGAACAGTTTTTGACATAAATCACAGCAAGGTCTTTTATGACCCACCTACTAAAGTAAGGAAAATAAAAATAAACAAATAGGATCTAATTAAACTTAAAAGCTTTTGCACAGCTTTAAGGAAAGTAAACCATGAACAAAATGAAAAGACAACCCACAGAATGGGAGAAATATTTGCAGACAAAGCAACTAACAAGTGATTAATCTTCAAAATATACAAATAGCTCATTTAGTCCAGTTCGGTTCAGTCGCTCAGACATGTCTGGCTCTTTGCGACACCATGAATCGCAGCACACCAGGCCTCCCTGTCCATCACCAACTCCTGGAGTTCACCCAGACTCGTGTCCATCGAGTCAGTGATGCCATCCAGCCATTTCATCCTCTGTCGTCCTCTACTCCTCCTGCTCCCAATCCCTCCCAGCATCAGTCTTTCAGGCTCAATAAAAAAAAAAAAAAAAGCACAACAATCCAATCAAAAAAAAATGCAGAAGATCTAATCTCTCCAAAGAAGACATAAAATGGCCAAGAGGCACATGAAAAGATGCTCAACATCACTAATTATTAAAGAAATGCAAGTCAAAACTATAATGAGGTATCACCTCACACTGGTCAGAAATCTACAATGAATGCTGGAGAGGGTGTGTAAAAGAAGATCCCGTTTAAACTCTTGGTGGGAACGTAAATTGGTAGAGCCACTATGGAGAACAATGGAGGTTCCTAAAAAACTAAAAATAGAACTACCATATGACCTAGAAATCCCACTCCTGGTAATACAGCCAAAGAAACCATTAATCAAAAAGATACATTCACCCCAGTGTTCACTGCAGCACTATTTACAATAGATAGGACAGAATAAATCTAAATATTCATCAATGGAGGAATGGATAAAGAAGATGTGATATATATGTAAAATGGAATATATATCAATCATAAAGTAAAATGAAATAATGCTATTTGCAGTGACATGGATAGACCTAGAGATTGTCATAGTGAGTGAAGTCAGACAGAGAAAGACAAATATATTGGGCTTCTCTGGTGGCTCAGATAGTAAAGAAACTGCCTGCAATTGCCAGAGACCTGGGTTTGATAGTTGGGGTTGGGAATATCCCCTGGAAGAGGACAAGGTAACCCACTCCAGTACTCTTGGCTGGAGAATCCCAATGGACAGAGGAGCCTGGTGGGCTACAGTCCATGGGGTAGCAAAGAGTCAGACATGACTGAGCAATTAAGCACAGCACATATTTGGAATCTAAAAATAAAAAAATGATACAAATGAGTCTATTTACAAAACAGAAATAGAGTCACAAACATAGAAAACAAACTTATGGTTACCAAGCAGGGAGGGCAGCAGGGAAACACTGCAAAGATTGGGACTGACATATATACACCACTATATATAAAATAGATTACCAAGGAACTACTATATAGCACAGGGAACTGTATGAAATACTCTGTAATGACGTATATGGGAATAGAATCTAAAAAAGAGTAGATGTATGTATTTGCATAGTTGATCCACTTTGCTGTACAGAAGAAACTAACACAAGATTGCACATCAATGATACACTAATAAAAATTATGAAATAAAAAAAATAAAGGAGTACCTTCCATTCAAACCAAGCATCTCATCATTAGCTACTCTTTAACACTGTCTATTGAAATCTCCATTTTAAAGTTCTACAAGTATCTCAAACTGATCAATTTAAAATTAGCTTTTCCTTATGCTTCTTCCATTAAACTTATTCCTTTAGCTTTCTCTCTGCCAATAAATGGCATCATCATCCACTTAGTTATTCCAATCAAATATTGAGATTATTAGTGACTCTTTAAGCATCCTTAAGTAGCCCTAAAATCTGTTTACTTTTTCCATCACCAATTACTACTTCTATCACATTCTTTGCCTCGATTGCTAGGGGAATTTTCTAATTGTAATTTGTGACTGCAGGTGTTATCTCATTAAATCATTCTCCATTTTGTGTTTGCCACACAATTAAAAGGTAGTGTAATCACATCATATGCTGCTGCTGCTGCTGCTAAGTCACTTCAGTCATGTCCAACTCTGGGCGACCCCATAGACAGCAGCCCACCAGGCTCCCCCAACCCTGGGATTCTCCAGGCAAGAACACTGGAGTGGGTTGCCATTTCCTTCTCCAATGCATGAAAGTGAAAAGTGAAAGGGAAGTCGCTCAGTCGTGTCGGACTCTTAGCGACCCCATGGACTGCAGCCCACCAGGCTCCTCCGTCCATGGGGAGCTTCACACTAGCTTAAATCCTTTAAGCATCAAATTCATGCTTGTTTCTTTGATTGTCTGGGTCAGAAACATCCATATATGAAGTTCTAAAAAGACAACAAAACTGGAATAGAACTGTTCTTGTGAAAGTTTATACAGGCTGAAAGTTTATACAGGCTGCCTGGGTTTGAATCTTAGCTGTACCACTTATAATATGTGTGACCCTAGGGAGCTTACAACCTACTTATTATGTGTGTGTGTTGTGTGTGTGTGCATGTAAGTATATTCATCTATAGTATGAGAATAAAAATGATATTTACTTCATATGATTGCTATACATTTAAAATAGTTATATAAATATATGTACATATATATATAGTATTTAGAACATCGTCTAACAAATGACAATGGCTTGATATCATTAAACAATGTGTAGCTGTATGTAGCTTTATATGTTTACATATATAAACATATAGAAATATATAGTAAACACAACTAATTCCCAATATTTATCTTAGTCAACTGTCAGGGGAATTTGGCATAGTTGGTTGTTCTCCACGTCTTGAAACAGTTTCTTCACTTGGCTTCTAAACTATTATTTTCACTTAATTTTCATTCTATTTCTCAGGTTTCTATTTCTTGATCACTATTTGCTGGCTTTCCCTCATCTTTTTAAGTTCAAAATTTGGAAATGCTCTAGAGCTCGATCCTTAGCTTCTGTTTTCTATGCCTATTAGTCTATGTGATATAATCTTTATACTTTAAATCCTTATGAATATGTTTGACATATTTCAACATTTCAAACAAATCTCTAAGATTCATATATGCTTGGCAAGTTGGACTATAAAGAAAGCCGAGTGCCAAAGAATTGATGCTTTGAACTGTGGTGTTGGAGAATACTCTTGAGAGTCCCTTGGACTGCAAGGAGATCCAACCAGTCTAAAGGACATTAGTCCTGGGTGTTCATTGGAAGGACTGATATTGAAGCTGAAACTCCAATTCTTTGGCCACCTGATGCAAAGAGCTGACTCATTTGAAAAGGCCCTGATGCTGGGAAAGATTGAGGGCCAGAGGAGAAGGGGACGACAGAGGATGAGATGGTTGGATGTCATCACCAACTCAATAGACATGGGCTTGGGTGAACTCCGGGAGTTGGTGATGGACAGGGAGGCCTGGTGTGCTGCGGTTCATGGGGCCGCAAAGAGTTGGACATGACTGAGCGACTGAACTGAACTGAACTGGATAGACTTAGATAGATAACTATTCTTTTTTTCACTTGTGGTAGGAAATTAATCTTACTGTGTCCAAAAGTTAGCTCCCCATACTTTACCATTCCAAACCTGCTAACTCTGCAGTCTGGTTTGGCTACAGATTGGAAAACTCATGAGAGAGAACTGAAGAGTATTGATGAAATTTTATTACATGTATTTTAAAATAGGTAAGATGTATTTTAACATGTGTTCAGATTTTTATTGAAATGCTGCTTTAATCTGTTCAGACTGCCATAACAAAAAAACCATAGACCGGGTGGCTTATAAACAACACACATTTATTTCTTACAATTCTGGAATCTGGGGAATCTAAAATCAAGTCCTCACCAGATGTTGGGCCTGGTGAGAACCTGATTGTGAGTTTATAACTGGCCATCTTTTTGATATTTTCTCAAAAGACTGAAGAGCGGAGAGAGATCTCTGGAATATCTGTTTTTCTTTTCTTTTTTTGTTTTGGTGGGTATTTATCTGGGATTGAAGCTCAAAGCATCATACCCAGGGAAATATCTCTTGGATCTTTGGTGAATGCTTAATATTACATAGGGATTTCTTTCTAACTTTTTATTTTCTGTTGAGGTATAGCAGATTAAAAACGTTGTGATAGTTTCAGGTGAATAGCGAAGGGACTCAGCCATACATACACATGTATCCATTCCCCACTAAAGGGCTTTGCAGGTGGCTCAGTGGCAAAGAATCTGCCTGCTGATGCAGGAGACACGGGCTTGATCCCTGGGTAGGGAAGATCCCCTGGAGGAGGAACTGGCAATTCACCCCAGTGTTCTTATCTCTGAAATCCCATGGACAGAGGAGCCTGGGGAGCTTCTGTCCACAGGATCACAAAGAGTCAAGACCCAACTAAGCATGCATGCTTACATTCTCCCCCAAACTCCTGTCCCATTCAGGC
The DNA here is from genome assembly GCF_000754665.1 of Bison bison bison. Lineage (NCBI taxonomy): Eukaryota > Metazoa > Chordata > Mammalia > Artiodactyla > Bovidae > Bison > Bison bison. Next base: position 4,914,152 of record NW_011495013.1, read on the forward strand.
TGCCATAGAACATTGGTTCTCTAAGTTGGAGCCTCTTTTATAAGAGTACTAATCACATTCACGAGTGCTCGGCCCTTTTGACCTAATTACCTCCAAGAGTCCCCACCTCCCCAACTCCAAATACCATTAGAGTGGGATTAGGTTTCAGGACAGTTTTTTGGGAAGACCATAATCATTCATTCTGCAGCAAATAATGTATCTAATTTAATCTGCAAAATATTTTCTATAGCTATAAAGAAATCAGTTTTCTTTGTGTTTGTATTGTTGTGTATGCTAACAGGTATAGAAAATACTGAAAAACAAAATTCCAAAACACACCTGGCATTGTTTTGTACCTGGAGTTTCTACCTAAAATAAATTATCTTAAAGTCAAGAAGTTTCAGCCATATCATAGACACAGGAAATAGCAAGCAGAAATGTCTTTTTTTTAAAAGTTATCATGTTTCCTAATTTTAAATGTAAATGCAAATGATTTTTAAATGTTACTGTTTTACTATAAATTAATCTTTTCTTGAATGATGCCAAAAGAGAAGAATGTGTGGTGAGCACTGAAATCAACAGCTAATGTTCAGCTTGCAAAAATATAGTTGAGATTATTAGGCCTAAACCAATGGAGAGGAAGAACATGCATGAATTGAGTTCTTTCTAAACAGATCAGAAAAAGCAAACTTTGCAAATGGTCAAAAATCCCCTCAAAATTTCCTTATGAAGAAATCATTTAAAGATAGACATAGTGGTCCTCTTTAAAGCTGCTGTTGCTGCTGCTGCTAAGTCGCTTCAGTTGTGTCCTACTCTGTGCGACCCCATAGACAGCAGCCCACCAGGCTCCCCCATCCCTGGGATTCTCCAGGCAAGAACACTGGAGTGGGTTGCCATTTCCTTCTCCAAGGCATGAAAGTGAAAAGTGAAAGTGAAGTCACTCAGTCACGTCCGACTCTTAGCGACCCCATGGACTGCAGCCCACCAGGCTCCTCCGTCCTTGGGATTTTCCAGGCAGGAGTACTGGAGTGGGGTGCCATTGCCTTCTCCATCTTTAAAACTAACATAACCAATTTTGCCTTCACTGTTGGATAGATAGCTGTTCCTTTGGTTAAGCACTAGATGAAATAACCCAAGGTCTTGTTTTAACAATAAGTAATCAACATAATGAGATGTTCATATTATAAGAGATACATAGGTACTGGAGAAATAAAATTTCAGTTCATATAATTTATGAATTGAATTCATATTTCCTATGTCACACTTACTCTCAGGCATATTCTCATTCCTCCCTCCTTCCCTGTCTCACTGATTAATTTTTTGCAAGGCAAATATCATTGAATTTCCTAAGTGAAAGATGATTATGATATAAATATATTATAATGCAAATCAGACCATCCTAAAAGTCACACATGGAAACACTTTACCTCAGACATTTATGCAGAATTATTATTATTACAGCATGCATTTCCCTCTGTTAAATTTATTTCTGCTTCCTAAGTTTTATCTTGCTTTCATCATCACTGTATTTACTGCCTAAATAAATACTTTGACTAATATAAGGTGTAGGAGTATTAACAAAATTTAGAGCTAAACAATAAGATGCTCTTCTATAAGACTCTTAGTTATTCATAGTTGTTTGTATTCCACTGAGCCTAAAGACATATGTTTATTTATTTTCCACTAACTATAAAAAGGAATGGGTTTCCAAAAAAAGACAAGTCAGTAGATACAGGATTAAGAGCGGTGGCTTGAGATAATTAGACCAATGTCAGAAAACCCAGTGTTGTTTCCTCTTCTCATAGCTCCAATTTCCAATTTAATAAAGCATTATTTTCAGACCCCTACAGAAAACTCTTTTCTAAACAATGACAAGAAAACATATGGTCCAGAGCTGTCATCAATCTTCTGAATCTGCGGGCCTCTAAGAGTGAAACTAAATAGGCCTACAATATATCAGTCTGTAGTACTGTGGAACATTTTCCAAAAGCATGAATCAAAGCACATACACTAAAGATGTTCTCCAATTTGCATGCATGCATCTTCACTGTGATATTGATTAGGCTGTTGGAAAGTAGATACTTTATACATGAACAGATTTCCTTTTAATTTGGACTTTAAGGTATAAAACACAAAATACTTATGTAAAAGTTTAATGGTACTTGAAATTATTTCCAACTCCTTATTCTTTTCTCTTCTAGTCTGTTGGCTTTAAAATACAAAATATCTTTCTAATCAGTTTTTCCTTATTAATTTATCAGATCAGATCAGTCGCTCAGTCATGTCCGACTCTTTTCGACCCCATGAATCACAGCACGCCAGGCCTCCCTATCCATCACCAACTCCCGGAGCTCACTCAGACTCATGTCCATCGAGTCAGTGATGCCATCCAGCCATCTCATCCTCTGGTGTCCCCTTCTCCTCTTTCCCTCAATCCCTCCCAGCATCAGAGTCTTTTCCAGTGAGTCAACTCTTTGCATGAGGTGGCCAAAGTACTGGAGTTTCAGCTTTAGCATCATTCCTTCCAAAGAAATCCCAGGGCTGATCTCCTTCAGAATGGACTGGTTGGATCTCCTTGCAGTCCAAGGGACTCTCAAGAGTCTTCTCCAACACGACAGTTCAAAGGCATCAATTCTTCGGTGCTCAGCCTTCTTCACAGTCCAACTCTCACATCCATACATGGCCATTGGAAAAACTATAGCCTTGACTGGACGGACCTTTGTTGGCAAGGTAATATGGCTGCTTTTTAATATGTTATCTAGGTTGGTCATAACTTTCCTTCCAAGGAGTAAGCATCTTTTAATTTCAGGGCTGCAATCACCATCTGCAGTGATTTTGGAGCCCAGAAAAATAAAGTCTGACACTGTTTCTACTGTTTCCCCATCTATTTCCCATGAAGTGATGGGACCGGATGCCATGATCTTTGTTTTCTGAATGTTGAGCTTTAAGCCAACTTTTTCACTTTCCACTTTCACTTTCATCAAGAGGCTTTTTAGTTCTTCTTCACTTTCTGCCAAAAGGGTGGTGTCATCTCCATATCTGAGGTTATTGATATTTCTCCCAGCAATCTTGATTCCAGCTTGTGTTTCTTCCAGTCCAGCGTTTCTCATGATGTACTCTGCATATAAGTTAAATAAGCAGGCTGACAATATACAGACTTGACATGCTCCTTTTCCTACTTGGAACCAGTCTGTTGTTCCATGTCCAGTTCTAACTGTTGCTTCCTGACCTGCATACAAATTTCGCAAGAGGCAGATCAGGTGGTCTGGTATTCCCATCT
>NW_011495013.1:4917580-4920169 GCF_000754665.1 Bison bison bison
CTTTATTTGTGTGTGAGATGATTGCAATTGTGTGGTAGTTTGAGCATTCTTTGGCATTGCCTTTCTTTGGGATTGGAATGAAAACTGACCTTTTCCAGTCCTGTGGCCACTGCTGAGTTTTCCAAATTTGCTGGCATATTGAGTGCAGCACTTTCACAGCATCATCTTTCAGGATTTGGAATAGCTCAACTGGAATTCTATCACCTCCACTAGCTTTGTTCGTAGTGATGCTTTCTAAGGCCCACTTGACTTCACATTCCAGGATGTCTGGCTCTAGGTCAGTGATCACACCACTGTGATTATCTGGGTCTTGAAGATCTTTTTTGTACAGTTCTTCTGTGTATTCTTGCCATCTCTTCTTAATATCCTCTGCTTCTGTTAGGTCCATACCATTTCTGTCCTTTATCGAGCCCATCTCTGCATGAAATGTTTCTTTGGTATCTCTGATTTTCTTGAAGAGATCTCTAGTCTTTCCCATTTTGATGTTTTCCTCTAGTTCTTTGCATTGTTTGCTGAAGAAGGCTTTCTTATCTCTTCTTGCTATTCTTAGGGACTCTGCATTCAGATGTTTATATCTTTGCTTTTCTCCTTTGCTTTTCACTTCTCTTCTTTTCACAGCTATTTGTAAGGCCTCCCTAGACAGCCATTTTGCTTTTTTGCATTTCTTTTCCATGGGGATGGTCTTGATCCCTGTTTCCTGTACAATGTCACTAACCTCATTCCATAGTTCATCAGGCACTCTATCAGATCTAGGCCCTTAAATCTATTAATTTATACTTTAGGCTAATTGAGATTCTACATAAGTTTTAAACTAATCTGTAGTGACAGAAATCAGTATTTATGAAATTATTTTCATATGCAGGAGAGTTAAGAAGTCAGTGTGAGAAAGGAAAAAGATTGAATTGCTCTGAAATATCCTCTTTTGGTGTAATGATATAGACTAAGGAGTTTGAAGAAGGGGTTCAAGTACAAATTCTGCCATTAAATGTACATGTAAAGGAAGTGGCCTAATTCTCTGCATGTGTTTCTTCAAGTAAAGAATGTGGATAAATGTTTTCTTTTGGAATACATTTTAGGACTGTTACATAAATGAAAATTTATAAAACTGTGTGCAATTATTGTTTATAATATAAATCCTGTAACATTAAAAATAATTACAGAAGGGAATTCTTACTGAGTCAAGTTGTAAGAATTATGGACTGGTGCTAAGGGATTACTTAAGAAAAGTTGTCTTTCTTAGCTAACAGGAACCTGGAATGTTAGGTCCATGAATAAAGGTAAACTGAATGTGATCAAGGAGGAGATGGTAAGATTGAACATTAACATCTTAGGAATCAATGAACTAAAATGGACAGAATGGGCAAATATAATTCAGATGGCCATTATATTTACAACTTTGAGTAAGAATCCATTAGTAGAATGGAGAAGCCCTCACAGTCCACAAAAGAGTCCAAAATCCAGTATATACATGCTCAGTCACTAAGTCATGTCCAATACTTTGTGGTGCTATGGACTGTACCTGCCAGGCTCCTCTGTCCATGGGATTTTCCAGGCAAAAATATTTGGATGCAATCTCAAAATTGACAGAATGATCTTGGTTAATTTCCAACCACACCATTCAACATCACAGTAATCCAAATCTATGCCCCAATCACTGATCCTGAAGAAGCTGAGGTTGACTGGTTCTATGAAGACTTATAAGACCTTTTGGAACTAAAACCAAATATATATATATAAAATTCTTTTCATCACAGGGGATTGGAATGCAAATGTAGGAAGTCAAGAGATACTTGGAGTAACAGCCAAGTTTGTCTTTGGAGTACAAAATGAAGCAGGGCAAAGGCTAACAGAGTTTTGCTAAGAGAACATGCTGGGTATAGCAAATGCTCTTTTCCAACAACCCAAGAGACAACTCTACACATCAGTTCAGTTCAGTCATTCAGTCGTGTCTGACTCTGCAATCCCAAGAACTGTAGCATGTCAGGTCTCCCTGTCCATCACTAACTCCCGGAGTTCACCCAAACCCATGTCCAGCAAGTTGGTGATGCCATCCAACCACCTCACCTCTGTCGTCCCCTTTTCTTCCTGCACTCAATCTTTCCCAGCATCAAGATCTTTTCAAATGAGTCAGCTCTTCGCATCAGGTGGCCAAAGTATTGGAGTTTCAGCTTCAACATCAGCCTTTCCAAACAACACCCAGGACTGATCTCCTTTATGATAGACTGGTTGGAACTCCTTGCAGTTCAAGGGACTCTCAAGAGTCTTCTCCAACATCACAATTCAAGAGCATCAATTCTTCAGCGCTCAGCTTTCTTTATAGTCCAACTCTCACATCCATACAAGACCACTGGAAAAAACATAGCCTTGATTAAACGGACCTTTGTTGGCAAAGTAATGTCTTTTTTTTTTTTTCTTTTAAATTTTCTTTTATTTTTAAACTTTACATAATTGTATTAGTTTTGCCAAATATCAAAATGAATCCGCCACAGGCATACATGTGTTCCCCATCCTGAACCCTCCTCCCTCCTCCCTCCCCATACCATCCCTCTGGGTCGTCCCAGTGCACCAGCCCCAAGCATCCAGTATCTG
>NW_011495013.1:4920269-4920831 GCF_000754665.1 Bison bison bison
CATCCAGTATCGCGCATCGAACCTGGACTGGCAACTCGTTTCTTACATGATATTCTACATGTTTCAATGTCACTCTCCCAAATCTTCCCACCCTCTCCCTCTCCCACAGAGTCCATAAGACTGTTCTATACATCAGTGTCTCTTTTGCTATCTCGTACAACAGGTTATTGTTACCATCTTTCTAAATTCCATATATATGCGTTAGTATACTGTATTTATGTTTTTCCTTCTGGCTTACTTCACTCTGTATAGTAGGCTCCAGTTTCATCCACCTCATTAGAACTGATTCAAATGTATTCTTTTTAATGGCTGAGTAATACTCCATTGTGTATATGTACCATAGCTTTCTTTTCCATTCATCTGCTGATGGACATCTAGGTTGTTTCCATGTCCTGGCTATTATAAACAGTGCTGCGATGAACATTGGGGTAAACGTGTTTCTTTCCCTTCTGGTTTCCTCAGTGTGTATGCCCAGCAGTGGGATTGCTGGATCATAAGGCAGTTCTATTTCCAGTTTTTTAAGGAATCTCCACACTGTTCTCCATAGTGGCTGTACTAGTTT
>NW_011495013.1:4923243-4926361 GCF_000754665.1 Bison bison bison
TGTTCAGCAGCGTGTTGTTCAGCCTCCATATGTTGGAATTTTTAATAGCTTTTCTCCTGTAATTGAGATCTAATCTTACTGCATTGTGGTCAGAAAAAATGCTTGGAATGATTTCTATCTTTTTGAATTTACCAAGGCTAGCTTTATGGCCCAGGATGTGATCTATCCTGGAGAAGGTTCCATGTGCGCTTGAGAAAAAGGTGAAATTCATTGTTTTGGGATGAAATGTCCTATAGATATCAATTAGGTCTAACTGGTCTATTGTATCGTATAAAGTTTGTGTTTCCTTGTTAATTTTCTGTTTAGTTGATCTATCCATAGGTGTGAGTGGGGTATTAAAGTCTCCCACTATTATTGTGTTATTGTTAATTTCTCCTTTCATACTTGTTAGGATTTGTCTTACGTACTGTGGTGCTCCCGTGTTGGGTGCATATATATTTATAATTGTTATATCTTCTTCTTGGATTGATCTTTTGATCATTATGTAGTGACCGTCATTGTCTCTTTTCACAGCCTTTGTTTTAAAGTCTATTTTATCTGATATGAGTATTGCTACTCCTGCTTTCTTTTGGTCCCTATTTGCATGGAAAATCTTTTTCCAGCCCTTCACTTTCAGTCTGTATGTGTCCCCTGTTTTGAGGTGGGTCTCTTGTAGACAACATATGTAGGGGTCTTGTTTTTGTATCCATTCAGCCAGTCTTTGTCTTTTGGTTGGGGCATTCAACCCATTTACGTTTAAGGTAATTACTGATAAGTATGATCCCGTTGCCATTTACTTTATTGTTTTGGGTTCGAACTTATACACCGTTTTTGTGTTTCCTGTCCAGAGAACATCCTTTAGTATTTGTTGGAGAGCTGGTTTGGTGGTGCAGAATTCTCTCAGCTTTTGCTTGTCTGAAAAGCTTTTGATTTCTCCTTCATACTTGAATGAGATCCTTGCTGGGTACAATAGTCTGGGCTGTAGGTTATTTTCTTTCATCATTTTAAGTATGTCTTGCCATTCCCTCCTGGCTTGAAGAGTTTCTATTAAAAGATCAGCTGTTATCCTTATGGGAATTCCCTTGTGTGTTATTTGTTGTTTTTCCCTTGCTGCTTTTAATATTTGTTCTTTGTGTTTGATCTTTGTTAATTTGATTAATATGTGTCTTGGCATGTTTCGCCTTGGGTTTATCCTGTTTGGGTCTCTCTGGGTTTCTTGGACTTGGGTGATTATTTCCTTCCCCATTTTAGGGAAGTTTTCCACTATTATCTCCTCAAGTATTTTCTCATGGTCTTTCTTTTTGTCTTCTTCTTCTGCAACCCCTATGATTCGAATGTTGTAGCGTTTAATATTGTCCTGGAGGTCTCTGAGATTGTCCTCATTTCTTTTAATTCGTTTTTCTTTTATCCTCTCTGATTCATTTATTTCTACCATTCTATCTTCTAATTCACTAATCCTATCTTCTGCCTCTGTTATTCTACTATTTGTTGCCTCCAGAGTGTTTTTAATTTCATTTATTGCATTATTCATTATATATTGACTCTCTTTTATTTCTTCTAGGTCCTTGTTAAACCTTTCTTGCATCTTCTCAATCCTTGTCTCCAGGCTATTTATCTGTGATTCCATTTCAGTTTCAAGATTTTGGATCAATTTCACTAACATTATTTGGAATTCTTTATCAGGTAGATTCCCTATCTCTTCCTCTTTTGTTTGGTTTGGTGGGCATTTATCCTGTTCCCTTACCTGCTGAGTATTCCTCTGTCTCTTCATCTTTAAATTGCTGAGTTTGGGGTGTCCTTTCTGTATTCTGGCAGTTTGTGGAGTTCTCTTTATTGTGGCGTTTCCTCACTGTGTGTGGGTTTGTACAGGTGGCTTGTCAAGGTTTCCTGGTTAGGGAAGCTTGTGTCGGTGTTCTGGTGGGTGGAGCTGTATTTCTTCTCTCTGGAGTGCAATGAAATGTCCAGTAATGGGTTATGAGATGTCTATAGTTTTGGGGTGACTTTGGGCAGCCTGTATCTTGAAGCTCAGGGCTGTGTTCCTTTGTTGCTGGAGAATTTGCTTGGTATGTCTTGCCCTGGAACTTATTGGCCCTTGTGTGCTGCTTGGTTTCAGTGTCGGTATGGAGGCATTTGATGAGCTCCTGTCAATTAATGTTCCTTGGAGTCAGGAGTTCCCTGGAGTCAGGGTTTGGACTTAAGTCTTGTACTTCCGGTTATCGGTATTATTTTTACAGTAGTTTCAAAACTTCTCCTTCTATACAGCACCATTGATAAAACATCTACATTAAAGATGCAAAGTTTCTCTACAGTGAGGGTCACTCATAGAGGTTCACAGGGTTACATGGAGAAGAGAAGAGGGAGGAGGGCATTAGAGGTGACCCAAATGAGATGAGGTGAATCAATAATGGAGAGAGTGGGCTAGCCAGTAGTCACTTCCTTATGTGCACTCCACAACTGGACCACTCAGAGATGTTTATGGGGTTATACAGAGAAGAGAAGAAGGAGGATGGTAACAGAGGTGGCCAGAAGGATAAAAAGGGGGGAATGAAAAGGAGGGAGACAGATCCAGCCAGTAATCAGTTCCCTAAGTGTTCTCCACCGTCTGGAACACACAGAAATTCACAGAGTTGGGTAGAGTAGAGAGGGGTTAGGGAGGAGACACAGGCGACCTGGTGGAGAAAAAGGAGAGTCTAAAGGGAGAGAGAGCAGTCAAGCCAGTAATCTCGCTCCCTAGTGAAAAATGGGTCCTGAAGATTGGGTCCTTAAAGGTACAAAATTGGTAACAAATACATAAAAGCAAAAATTAAAAATCTAGAGTAGAGCTTGGAATTTCAAAAATACGATGTTAAAGAAAAGAAGAAGGAAAAGAAAGAGAGAAAAAACGAACAAACAAAATCAAACAAGGTCGCGAAAATTATAAATAAAGTACAGGTACAAAATTGATAACTAATACCAGAAAGCAAAAATTAAAAATCTAGAGTAGAGTTTGGAATTTCAAAAATACAATGTTAAAAAAAAAAAAAGAAGAAGAAGAAAAATAAAGAGAGAAAACAAACAAACAAATACAAACAATGTCACAAAAATTATAAAGAAAATACAGGTACAAAATTGATATCAAATACCAAAAAGCATAAATTAA
>NW_011495013.1:4926930-4947282 GCF_000754665.1 Bison bison bison
TTTTTTTTTTTTTTTAGGCTTACTTGTTCAGTCGCGCTGTGGGGAGGGTGGGAGGAATGCTGCAAACAAATAACACTGACGTGGGCTCGCAGTGTCTCAGCCACCCTGGGTCTGCCCCTGCTCACGACGCGTGTAGCCTCCCTGTCCACACTGCTCGGGCTCTAGGTTGTTCGGCAGGGAACAATCCGAGGCCGGCCCTGGGCTGCATGCACCTCCCAGGTCCAAGCCGCTCAGGTTCAGGCACTCGGGTAGTCCTCAGAGGCGCAGACTCAGTTGGGCCTGCGTTTTGTGCTCTTCCCAGGTCCGAGCAGCTCAGGTGATGAGGTGTTTGGCTAGCGCCAATGCTGCGACTTATCGCCTCCCCGCCACTCGGTTATCTGGGTGTAAAACCGGAGCACCTTCTCAGGCAGATGTTGACCGTCCAGACCCCCAAGAAGTTTTAGTTAGCAAAGAAGCCTGCTTACAGTTTTATAGATAATGTCTCTCTGGGGCTGCGATTGCCCCCTTCCGGCTCTGGCTGCCTGTCACCGGAGGGGGAAGGTCTGCAGCCGGCTATCTCTGTTCAGTCCTTTGTTCCGTGCGCGGGCCTGGTGGTCTTAGGTTAGGGCTGGCTTTTCATGTGGTAGATATCCCACAGTCTGGTTTGCTAGCCCAAATTATTTCGCTCAGATAGCGCTCAGGGTATTCAGGCCAGATTCTTACTCTCAGCGATGCAGCCCGCGCCGCGCCTCCCTGCCCAGCCCCCACTTGCTAATGGCGGATGCAGGCGTCTGTGCTGCTTCTCCGCTGGGGGAGTTACCGTAGGGCTCTCAATCTGCGAGTTTCAATTGTTAATTTATTTTTTCTCCCTGTTATGTTGCCCTCTGTGCTTCCAAAGCTCGGCACAGATTCGGCAGTGAGAAGGTTTCCTGGTGTTTGGAAACTTCTCTGTTTTAAGATCCCTTCCGGGACGGACTCCGTCCCTCCCTCTTTTGTCTCTTTTTTTTTTGTCTTTAATATTTTTTCCTACCTCCTTCCGAAGAGTTGGGTTGCTTTTCTGGGTGCCTGATGTCCTCTGCCGGCATTCAGAAGTTGTTTTGTGGAATTTACTCGACGTTTAAATGCTCTTTTGATGAATTTGTGGGGGAGAAAGTGTTCTCCCCATCCTACTCCTCCGCCATCTTGGCTCCTCCCCAGGAGGAGACTAATTTCTAAATCCTCTAAATACAGCATGTAATAACAAATGTCATGTTTTAAACTATAAATGTAATTAGGTAGACTTGCTGCTTTTTATACCCTGCATAGTACTGTAAGTTTAATTTTCTCCTATGGATTAAACAACATAAAATATTTCACATTATATTTACAGAAATATTATCAATAATCTACAATGTGGGGGTTAATCCTGTCTTCAGCACCAGTGATGGAATATATTCAACTAATTTATTTTAGAAATTGGGTTTGCTATTGTTAATAAAATTGAAATAGAAAATCACAACTAGCTGTTGAGCAACTGTTGACAGGAGGATGCTGGAACCCAGCAAAAAAGATACGCCACATCCAGAGACAAAGGAGAAGCCATGGGAAATGTAGGAAGGACATAATCCTGATAAAATCAAATCCCATACCTGCTGGGTGGGTGACCCACAAACTGGAGAACAGTAATACCAAAGGAGCTCCCCACTGTTTTGAAGATTTTGAGCCCCATGTCAGGCTTTGTAGCCTGGGGGTCCAACAAAGGGACTACTGCTACTGCTAATTCGCTTCAGTCGTGTCCGACTCTGTGCAACCCCATAGACGACAGCCCACCAGGCTCCCCCATCCCTGGGATTCTCCAGGCAAGAACACTGGAGTGGGTTGCCATTTCCTTCTCCAATGCATGAAAGTGAGAAGTGAAAATGAAGTCGTTTAGTCATGTCCGACCCTCAGTGACTCCATGGACTGCAGCCTTCCAGGCTCCTCCATCTATGGGATTTTCCAGGCAAGAGTACTGGAGTGGGGTGCCATTGCCTTCTCTGAACAAAGGGACTAGGTATCCCCAAGGAATCTGACTTTGAAGGCCAGCAAGATTTGATTATAGGACTTCTCCACATGACTGGGGAAACCAAAGACTCTATTCTTGGAGGGCACAAACAAAAATCTTGTGTGCACCAGAACCCAGCAGAAAGGAGCAGTGACCCTACAGGAGACTGAACCAGATCTACCTGCTAGTGTTGGTGGGGCTCCTGCAGAGGTGTGGGTCAGTAGTGGATCACCTCAGGGATGAGGGCACTGGCAGAAGCAGTCCTAGGAGGTGTCCCTTGGCTTGAGCCTTTTTGTAGACTGCCATTAAAACCCTACCATAGAGCCTGTAGACTCAAGGACTGGGACACCTCCTGCCAAAAATCTAACAGGGAGGGATTGTAGCTGTCTCATCAACAGACAATCAGATTAAATTTTTACTGAGCATAGCTCTACCCATCAGAGCAAGATCCTGTTTTTCCCACTGCCAGTCCCACCCATCAGAAAGGTTACATAAGCCTCTTAGCCTCATCCACCAGAGAGCAGACAAGAAACAAGAAGAAATACAATCCTGGGTAATGCCAGAAGGAAAACCACATCACAAAAGTTACTCAAAATGAAAATGTAGAGGATTATGTCCCAAATGAAGGGCCAAGATAAAACCCCAGAAAAACAACTAAATAAAATGAAGCAGGCAACCTCCCAGGAAAAGAATTCAGAATAATGATAGTGAAGATGATCCAACTTCTTGGATATAGAATGGAGAAGATGCAAGAAATGTTTACCAAAGACCTAGAAGAACTAAAGAACAAACAAACAAAGATGAACAATACACTAGAGGGAATCAATAGCAGAATAACTGAGGCAGAAGAACAGGTAAGTGACCTGGAAGATGGTAGAAATTACTGCTGCAAAACAGAATATAGAAAAAATAATGAAGAAAAATGAAGACAGCCTAAGAGACCTCTGGGACAACATTAAACATTAAAATGCTGTCCTCTGGGACAACATTCGCATTATTGGGGTCCCATAAGGAGTAGAGAGACAGAAAGGACCCAAGAACATACTTGAATACATAATAGCTGAAAAGTTCCCAAATATGTAAAAGGAAATAGTCAATCAAGTCCAGGAAGCACAGAGTCCCAGACAGGATAAATCCAAGGAGGAACACACCAAGATATACAGTAATCAAACTGACAAAAATTAAAGACATAGAATATTGTAAACAACAAGAGAAAAGTGACAAATAACATATAGGGATCTCCCATAAGGAGAAACTTTATAAGCCAGGAGGGAATAGCATGATATATTTAAAGCGATGAAAGAGAAGAACTTACAACCAAGAATACTCTACCCAGAAAGACTCTCATTCAGATTTGATGGAGAAACCAAAAGCTTTCTAGACAAGCAAAAGTTAAGAGAATTCAGCACCATGAAACTAGCTTTACCATGTTGTTGTGTTCAGTTGTGTCTGACTCCTTGTGACCATGAACTGCAGCCCACCAGGCTTCTTAGTCCCTGGGATTTACCGTGCAAGAATACTGGAGTGGGTTGCCATTTCCTACACCAGGGGATCTTTCTGACACAGGGATCGAAACTGCATCTCTTGCATTTCCTGCATTGGCAAGCAGATTCTTTACTACTGAGTCAATTGGGAAGCCCAGCTTTACCATATGCCCCAGCAAAAACCCACTACTGTGCATATACCCTGAGAAAATCAGAATTGAAAAAGACATATGTACCTCAGTGTTCAGAAGAAGCAATGAATACAACAGCCAGGATGTGGAAGCAACCTAGATGTTCATTAATGGATGAATGAATAAAGATGATGTGGTATACACACACACACACATATACATACAGTGGAATATTACTAAGCCATAAAAAGAACAAATTCAAATCAGTTCTAGTGAGGTGGATGAGCCTATATTAATACACACATATATATGGAATCTAGAAAACTGGTGTTGATGAACCTATTTGCAGGGAAGGAATGGAGATGCAGATGTAGATAACTGGACTTGTGGACATAGAGGGGGAGTGAGAGAGTTGGATGAATGGAGAAAGTAGCATCAATATATATACACTATCAGGTGTGAGATGGACAGCTGCTGAAAAGTTGCTGTTTGGCACAGGTAGTCCAGTTTGGTGTGGTGTGATGACCTGGAGGGATAGGATGGGGGGAGGGGAAGGAAAGGAGAGAGGATGACTGGGGAGGAAGGGGATGTATGTATAATTATGGCTGATTTGCATTGTTGTATGAAAGAAACCACAACTTTGTAAAAATTAAAAATAAAGCTTAAATTGAAAAAATAGGAAAAAACCCCACAAATGCTAAAGGAACATTCCTAGACAAGAAACACAGAGAAGGAAAAGACAAAAAATAAACCCAAAACAATTAAGAAAATGATAAAAGAATCATACATATCAATAATTACCTTAAATGGATTAAATGTATCAACCAAAAAGACATGGACTGACTGGGTAGATAAAAACATGGGCATGTATTGACTTCCATTTACCACATCACTCAAAGCTCCAAATACTATGCAATTATTTTATATTGTTAGGTTAAAAATGTTTCCATTATGGCTTGCAACTGTAATTATTTAATATTTTATCTGGCTATTGATTGTGAAAACTGATAAACATACTACTGTGATTATGTGACTATTATACATTTTAATACTACTTTATCATGACTTTATCAAAATAATAGAATTATGTATCACTAAAGCTACCATTTATTAGAAAAATCTGTAAACATGTATTATTCTGGACATTTTTTTTGAAGAATACAAATGCCCAGGTATTGTTTTCTTCTCCAAAGCTTCAGATGTAATTCTAATGAGCAGCCATGTTTAAAAACAACTGCTCTTATATGATGATCTTTTATCTAAATTGTTTCACTTTTTCCATTTCATATTCAAAGCTCCCATTTCATTTAGTTTATGTTTTCCAATTTCTGTACCCTGTTTCTTGTTTTTCTTTCTCAAGCATTTATCAAGTATAGTAGAAAATCTTTTGTACATATATACATATACATATAGTACATATAATAAAATATGTGTATTTTAGAAAACAATGAATTTTTGCTTAGCTAAAAAATTTATATTTTGGTTCCATTGTTTGACTACGTATGAATAGAATGCAAGATTTCAAATTATATTCACTCAAAAATTTGATATAGTCCCATTTATTTGGGCATATAGTATTATGGCTAAAAGTCTAGAAAGATTAGTGATTCTTTACCAAAAAAAATTTGAATTTTTTGAAAATTCTAATATTAAAAAAGCTTGAAACTTATAATCCAATTCTGAGAATATAAAGAAATACTATGTTGTGAAATAAAAAAAAAAAAACAAGGAAATTAACATGTGATACAGTATTACTAACTAAACACAGACTTTGTTCAAATTTCAAAAAAATTTATGCTACTCCCCACTGTTTGTTTTCATTTCTTATTCAAAATTACACACTGTATTTAGTTGCATTAAGCAGCTTGAGCTGCATGTCACAAATTCTGATAAATTCTCATTCTATTGTGTTACAAATATTTTCTAATTTTCCTTGTTATGGCTTTTTAGATATACTCATCATTTAATACTGGATATTTAACTTCCAAATATATATATATTTTTAAGTATCTTTGATATTAATTTCCCATCTAAGTGCTTTCTTCTCTGTAATCACCTTCCATGTTTTTTCAGTCTTTCAAGTTTATTAAGATTTCAACAGTTAAGTCAAAGATCTCTCTTGGTAAATGTCACATTGTAGGTGAAAATATGTGGGTTATTTTCAGATATCTTTTGATATTAATTTCTAACATAATTCCACAGTGATAAGGGAACAGACTCTGTATTATTTCCATACTTTTAGATCATGAAACTTTTGCACCTTTTTCTATGGCCCTGGATATGTTCCAGTGTATCCTGGTTTATAGTCAATGGGAATTTTGAGTAGAATTTGTATCCTGATGTGTGAAAATTGTATACATCTTAATTATGTTGAATGGGTTCATAGTACTTTTCAGGTCTACTATATGCTTATTCTTTTCTTTCTATTCATTCCATTAATTTTTGAGAGCTTGATAATGAAACTCTAACTAAAAATCTTAATTAATCTACATAAAACATAATTGTAATGTATAATAGAACTGTATGTAAGCTTGTTCTGCATTTTTCAAGTCTCCTGTAAATGTATTATACTTTTATAATTTATAAAGCAAAAATTAAAAGAAACTGCTTGATTCAACATCTACTTTCCTACTTTATTCATTATTCAGCTGTAAAAGAGAATAATTTCTCAAAATGCAATGGGTTTCTTAGTCTAGCTGGGAAAACTTAGTGTTAAATAGGTCACAGAAATTTTCCTTATGGGCCACAATATCAATAAAATGAAATCATCTACCATATGGTTTTTGGAGAAAAAACACAAGCAAACCAGGAATTGTCAATGTCAGAGTAACTTAGTTTTAGCACACACATCTTTCCATAATGTATAAAGATAATAAAAATAAAGTTTATATGATAAATATAATTAAAAATAGATATATCTAATAAAAAGGCCATGTTTCCATTCCAAAATAATAGAAAATTTCCAACATGTCAGCATCATTGTAGGCTTGAAGACATTGGGCCACAAGAAAGATATACTGTAGAATTACTCTAGGAAAGTAATTTTAATTGAAAGACAGTAACAAAGTGAAGAAAACCTAGCAGTTTATAGCCTTCAGATCAAAAATTTTGCATATATTGCTTTATTTATGCCTATATTTTGCTTATAAGAACTATCTATTGGATGAGGGATTTTTAAGCATTTTTCTTTCTTCTGCATGGGCCATTTATATATGTTCTCTATTAACCCCTACAATCTACCATTAACTAAGGGTCTTGATAATTCTGTTCCATGCAACTGATAATTTATGGAGGATTGGCTACAATACACAAATGGAGACATTATTAGTAAAGTTATCATCAACACTAACATAAGTAGCATGTTAAGGGAAAAACAAGAATAGCATTAGACAGTAAGGGATAAAAATTCAAAAAGAGCTAATCTGGATTAATTTATCAGATTTAACAGCACAATTAATGTTTGGCAAAACTAGTACAATTATGTAAAGTTTAAAAATAAAATAAAATTTAAAAAAAAGAAAAATAAAAATTAAAACCTGCTTCTCTTAAGAATAATTAAGAATTCAAACCTACTTCTTTGACATAATCCACATTTCCCCCCTATATTTTAATAGAATATTCTTCAGAATTCCAAGACTTAGTTTTTATAGGCCAGTTTTAATTCTACAACAAAATTAAGAGGAAGGTACTAAGATCTCCAATATACCTCCTGATCCCATACATACAGTCTCTTCCATTATTAACATCACCCATGAGAGTGATTCTGTTTTTATCAATGATGAACTTGCATTGCCACATCATTATCATCAAAAGTCTACAATCTACATTATGATTTGCTTTTGGTGCTATACACTCTATAGGTCTGGATAAATGTATAATAACATATATAACAGTATAACATCATATAGAGTATTTTCACTGTCCTAAATAACCTTGGTGCTCTGCCTATCATTTTTTGCCCTTTCCCATCCCTGATAACCACTAAGCTTGTCTCCATAGTTCCTTCTCAGAATATTACTCAGTTTTAATCATGTAGTACGTAACTTTTTAGATAAGGTTTTTCCAATAGTAATATGCACATAATGTTCCCTTATTTCTTTCCATCATTTAATAGTTTATTTATTTTTGGCACTGAATACTATTTTATCAATTACAACAGTTTTCTTATCCTTTAACCTAATGGACATCTTAGTCCTTTCGAAGTTTTGGCAATTATGGATAAAAATGTATGTGGATACATATCTGGGTGAAGATTTATGTGTAGACATATATAGGATTTTCAAATTCTTTGAGTATTCACCAAGGAGCACAAGTTTTAGGCAATATGATAGGAATATTTTTTTAAGAAACCACCAAACTGTCTTTCAAAATGACTGGATCATTTTGTATTCTACCAGTAACTTACAAAGAGTTTCTACTGTCTTAATGTACAAAGAATTCCTATTGTTTAATATCCCTTATCAGCATTCAATGATCTCAGTATTCTGAATTTTGGCTGTTCTAATAGGTGGACAGTGGTATCTCATTAGAGTTTTAGGTTGCATTTCACTGACGATTTACGATGTGTATAATATTTTTATGTTAGTCATCAGTACATCTATCTTCTTTGATGAGGTGTCTGTTAAGGTTCTGGTCCATTTTTAATTGGGGTGATTGTTTTCTTATTGTTTCATTTTATTAGTCAATGTATATTTTGAATAAAAATTCTTTATGATATATTTGGGCTTCCCAGGTGGCTCTAGTGGTAAAGAACCCGCCTGCCAATGCAGGTAGACATAAGAGATGTGGGTTTGGTCCTTAGGTTGGGAAGATCCCCTGGAGGGGGCACTGTGACCCTCTCCTGTATTCTTGCCTGGAGAATTCCATGGACAGAGGAGCCTGGCAGGCTGCAGTCCACAGGGTCACATAGAGTCGGACATGACTAAAGTGACTTAGCACACACGCACGCATGATGTACTCAACAAGGATTTTCTCCCATCTATGCCTTACCTTGTCATTCTCTTGACACTAACACAGAGCAGAAATTTTAAATTTTAATTAAGTCCAGCAAATTGATTATCTCTTTAATAGGCTGTGTCTTTGGTGTGTATCTAGAAAGGCATCACCATACACAACTCCATCAAGATTTTGCTATTTGTTATATTCTAGGAGTTTTAGAGTTTTGTGTTTTATATTTAGGTCTTTGGTCAATAATATCAGATATGCAGATGACACCACCCTTATGGCAGAAAGTAAAGAGGAATTAAAGAGCTTCTTGATGAAAGTGAAAGAGGAGAGTGAAAAAACTCACTTAAAACTCAACATACAAAAAATGAAGATCATGGCATCCCACCACTTCATGGCAAATAGCTGGGCAAACAATGGAAACAGTGACAGACTTTATCTTCTTGGGCTCCAAAACCACTGCAGATGGTGACTGCAGCCATGAAATTAAAAGACGCTTACTCTTTGGAAGAAAAGCTATGACCAACCTAGATAGCATGTTAAAAAGCAGAGACATTACTTTGCCAACAAAGGTCCATATAGTCAAAGCTATGGTTTTTCTAGTAGTCATGTGTGGATGTGAGAGTTGTACCATAAAGAAAGCTGAGTGCTGAAGAATTGATGCTTTTGAACTGTAAATTGGAGAAGACTCTTGAGAGTCCCTTGGACTGCAAAGAGATCAAACCAGTCAATCCTGAAGGAAATCAGTCCTGAATATTCATTGTTAGGACTGATGCTGAAGCTCCAATACTCTGGCCACCTGATGCGAAGAACTGACTCATTGGAAAGATCCTGATGCTGGGAAAGCTTGAAAGCATGAGGAGAAGGAGATGAGGATGATAGATGATGAGATGGTTGGATGGCATTACCAACTTGATGGACATGAGTTTGAGCAAGTTCTTGGAGTTTGTTTGTACAGGGAAGCCTGGCATGCTGCAGTCTATGGGATCACAAAGAGTCAGACACAATTGAGAGACTTAACTGAAGGTTGAATAATACTTTATTGTACATATATACACATTCTTTTTATCTATCCATCTACTAATCGAATACTTGGGTTGCTTTCATATTTTATTTATTGTGAATAATGCTGCTATGAACAATGGTATACAAATACCTATTGAGGCTTCTGCTTTTAATTCTTCAGGGCATATATCCCAGAACAGATTTCTTGGATCATGCGATAATTCCAGTTTTAATAGTTTTGAGAAACTGCTATGCTACTAGTCATACACTTGTGAAAATATCCCTTAATGGTGTATTACCATACTTTAAACTCTACAGTAATCACAAAAATAACAAAACAAAGAATTATAGCTAATAAATCAGCAAAAGAGATATAGTAAAAATGTCAAAAGCACAAAAATGATAGAAAAACAAAGAACTGATGGAACTATAGGAAACAAACACAAAAAATGGTAACTGCACCAATAATTACATTAAATATGAATAGTCTAAATGCAACACATAAAAGGTAGCATATTCAGATTGCATAAAATAGTATGACCCAATTATAAAGTGCCTCAAAGAAACAAACCTCAAGAGAACAAAATAGGCTAAAGTAAAGGGATGGACAACTATCTATAATGCCAATACTATTCAAAAGAATATGGCAGTGGCTAAAATAACAGTCAACAAAGTAGATTTCAAAGCAAAGGACAATACCAGTGATAAAAAAGTCATTTGATAATGAAAAGAGGTCAAAATTCAGTAGGATATAATAATCCTAAATGTTTATGAACAAGGAAAAATACTTGAAACAAAAACTGATATAAGTTCATAGAGAAACACAGTAACAATGATAGTGATTTGAATTCCTCTTCTCTAATAAATGATAGAGTGATGGGCCCAAAATTAGTTAGCATTAGAAGATATGAAAAATACCATTGACAGTAGTATCAAAATATGAAATGCTTAGGAATAAATCTGACAAAGAACATAAAAGGCATACACACTGAAAAGTAGAAATTATTTAAGAGATAAATTAAAGAGGTTATTTAATAAATTGAGATAGGTAACATATTCATAGACTCAAATTCCTAAACATTAATTCTCCCTAAGGATCTATAGGTTCAACACAATCCCAATTAAAATTCCAGTAACCATCAGTTGTAGAAATTTAACAGTTGTTGTTGTTCAGTGATTCAGCTGTGTCCAACTCTTTGTGACCCCATGGACTGCAGCATGCCAAGTTTCCCTGTCCTTCACTATATCCTGAAGTTTGCTCAAATTCATGTGCATACTTGATGGTATCATCAAGTCAATGATACCATCCAATTATTTTATCCTCTGTTGTCCCCTTCTCCTCCTGCCCTCAATCTTTTCCAGCATCAGGGACTTTTCCAGTGAGTCGGCTCTTTGCATCAGGTGGTGAAAGTGTTGGAATTTCAGCTTCAGCCTCAGTCCTTCCAATGAATATTCAATGTTGATCTCTTTAAGGACTGACTGATTTGATCTCCTTGGTCCAAGGACCTCTCAAGAGTCTTCTCCAGCAACACAGTTGGAAAGCATCAATTCTTCAGCGCTCAGCCTTTATGATTTAACTCTCAAATCTGTACAGGACTACTGGAAAAAAACCATAGGTGTCATTATATGGATCTTTTAAATATGCCATCTAGTTTTGTCATAGCTTTTCTTCCAAGGAACAAGCGTCTTTTAATTTCATGGCTGCAGTCACCATCCTCAGTGATTTTGCAGCCCAAGAAAATAAAGTCTGTCATTGTTTCCATTCTTTCCCCATCTATTTGCCTTGAAGTGATGGGACTGGATGCTGTGATCTTCATTTTTTTGAATGTTGAGTTTTGAGCCAGCTTTTTCACTTTCCTCTTTCACCTTCATCAAGAGGCTCTTTAGTTCCCCTTCACTTTCTGCCATTAGGGTGGTGTCATCTGATTATCTATGGTTATTGTTATTTCTCCCGGCGATCTTGATTCCAGCTTGTGATTCATCCAGCTCAGCATTTCACATGATGTACTCTGCATAAAAGTTAAATAGGAAGGGTGACAATATACATCCTTGAGGTACTCCTTTCCCAATTTTGAACCAGTCCTTTGTTCCATGTCCGGTTCTAACTCTTGCTTCTTCACCTGCATACAAGTTTCTCAGGAGACAGGTAAAGTGGTCTGGTATTCCCAACTCTTTCAGAATTTTCCAGTTTGTTGTGATCCACACAAAGGCTTTAGCATAGTCAGTGAAGCAGAAGCAGATGTTTTTCTGGAATTCTCTTGCTTTTTCTATGATCCAATGGATGTTGGCTATTTGATCTCTGATTCCTCTGCCTTTTCTAAATTCAGCTTGAACATCTGGAATTCTCTGTTTCATACTGTTGAAGCCTTGCTTGGAGAAACTTGAGCATTACTTTGCTAGCATGTAAAATGAGTGCAATTGTACAGTAGTTTGAACATTCTTTGGCATTTCTCTTCTTTGGGATTGGAATGAAAACTGACCTTTTCCAGTCCTATGGCCACTGCTGAGTTTTCCAAATTTGCTGGCATATTGAGTGCAGCACTTCCACAGCATCATCTTTTAGGAGTTGAAATAGCTCAGCTGGAATTCTATCACCTCCATTAGCTTTGTCCATAGTAATGCTTCCTAAGGCCCACTTGACTTCACAATCCAGGATGTCTGGCTCTAAGTGAGTGACTATACCATCATGTTTATCTGGGTCATTAAGATCTTTTTTGTACAGTTCTTCTTGTATTTATGCTACCTCTTGTTAATCTCTTTTACTTCTGTTAGGTCCTTACTGTTTCTGTCCTTTATTGTCCCATATTCTGTCCCATATTTGTGTGCAATGTTCCCTTGGTATCCCCAATTTTCTTGAAAGAATCTCTAGTCTTTCTTCTTCTTTTACTCTATTTCTTTGCATTGTTCAGTTAAGAAAGCTTTCTTATCTTTCCTTGATATTTTTTGGAAATTTATAGCGTGATTCTAAAATTCATATTGGTGAGAATGCAGAATAAGGAAACTGTGTAAAAGAGTAAATTTGAACTCTAAGTTCTCATAACTCAATTAAATATGCTACCCAATTAAAATTGGGGATAATATTTGAAGTGACAGTTAACCTAAGAAATTATAAGAATGACAAATAAGCATATTAAAAATATTCAAAATCATAAGTAATTAGGGAAATGAAATTAGAATAATGATGAGACACCACTACATGCCTATTAGAATGACTAACCATAACAAGTGCTAGCAAAGATGTGAAGAAACTGGAACTTTCATACACTTCTGGTGCGAATGTAAAACAGTACAATTCTATTGTGAAACATTTGGATAGTTTCCTAAAAAGTTGAATATACACCTACTGTATGATATTGCCATTCTACTCCAAGTTAATTACTCAAAGTGAATGAAAGCACCTGGGCATATAAAGACATGTACATAAGCATCCATGACAAATTTCTTTGCAATACCTAATGATTAGAAACAACTCAAAGGTTCAACCGTTGAATTAATTCATAAATTATGATATATTGATACAATGGCATGCTACTCAGGAATAAAACACAGACTATTAATATGCAGAAAAATTAATGAAACTCAAGCTGTTTATGCCAAGCAGAAACACGATTTAAAACATAGTGCACACTATAAACTTCAATTTACATAAAACCCGAGAAAATTCAAAGTAATCTACAGTGACAGAAAGTACATCAGTGTATGTCAGGAGACCCAGATAGTGGACGGCACAAAAGATGGGG
This sequence comes from Bison bison bison, assembly GCF_000754665.1. Lineage (NCBI taxonomy): Eukaryota > Metazoa > Chordata > Mammalia > Artiodactyla > Bovidae > Bison > Bison bison. The sequence goes on from NW_011495013.1 coordinate 4,940,237, forward strand.
AGAGTAGTTGATTACAAGGCACTTGAAGAAGCTATTAGGGGTGATGGATATGATGTCTCTATGCTGACTGCAGGGATGATTTCACTGGTATGTACATACAACACCCTCATTAAATTGGACACTTTTAATACGTGCTGTTCATTGTATACAAGGGAAAAAAAGGAAAAAGAAAAGAACAATGGAGTCATTGATTAGTAACTCTGAGTCCCTGGAAATATTTTTATTGCTACATTATAAATGTGTAGCCATTACACTAAATGGAAGTATGTAATGTTAATTTTAGCCAGTCTTGTTTGATCACATGTATATTAGTTCCATTCTTTGAGAAAATTTATCTTTTTTTTTTATTTTGATTGTCCCTAATTTACCAAATATTTACTTCATGTGTTGGGAATCTTCTGACCCTTTCTTCTCATCAAGTCCCAAACTCTATCTTCCTTAGATTTCATAGGTTTAACTGCATTTTAATCCTACACATTGAGCTAGGACTACAAAAAGTCTGCAGGAACATATTTTGTTAAACCAGTGGCTTCAGTGTAGGTGCAAGTGATTAAAAAGCATGTTCCATAGAAAATTTCAAGGGAGGTCATTACGACCAGAGCATTGCTGTATTCTCAATGATTATTCAGATGGTACCATGTACAATTAGCCATATACTAGGAGAAAGCCGATTATTTCTGCTTACTTCCTGATATTGGAATGGTTTGCATTTGACATCGTGCCATTTAACTGTTAAGAAAACTCTGAGCTGTAAAGTTTTGTCTTTTTGCATTTTACTGACCATCTGAGACCTAAAGTTAAATTTAATAACTTATTTTCTGAGCATGCATCTTTCTATTTAAACTGATTCTATATTAACGGAGAATTTGACTTTTTTCTACTTTTTTTCTTTCAAATATATTTCAAGTAAATACAATTTTATTTTTTAATGTGTGGAAGTAATGTCAGTAAAAATTCTTTGAATAATGGACTTGTAATTGACTCTGAAGGCTAGTGTACTCTAGTATGTGAAAGATAAGAACATTAAAATTGACATCCTTTAAATTCAAATTTTTATTAAAATAACTTTTACCATCACTAAATGCAGTGAGAGTTTGAAGGGTTTACAGGTTATTGTGGACATGCACTTAACAGGAAAAGATCCTGAGGTTAAGTCTAAATGCTTAGTGAAAATGGTCCATTTTATAATATTAATGATAACTACCCACTAAAAGTCTACTATGTCCAAGTCAACTCTTTATGTATCTGCTACTGCTGCTGCTGCTACTAAGTCGCTTCAGTCCTGTCCACTCTGTGTGACCCCATAGAAGGCAGCACATCAGGCTCCCCCGCCCCTGGGATTCTCCAGACAAGAACACTGGAGTGGGTTGCCATTTCCTTCTCCAATGCATGAAAGGGAAAAGTGAAAGTGAAGTCGCTCAGTCATGTCCAACTCTTCGAGACCCCATGGACTGCAGCCTACCAGGGTCCTCCATCCATGGGCTTTTCCAGGCAAGAGTACTGGAGTGGGTTGCCATTGCCTTCTCTGCTTTATGTATCTAATATCATTCAGTCCTTATAAAAGTCTCGCTTAGAAACTCATTTTTTAGTAAGAATAGGGTAAAAACAAAGAAAGAACCTTTTCATCAAGATGTTTCATAGGTTCACAAAATATTAAGTAGTTGTAGAATAAATTTCAATAAAATATCTCAATAATTTAAAGAATTTACAAGTGAAATAAACAGTTTAGGTAAGTTTTCTGAAGCAAATATGTATAGATATCTAATTATTACTGGGATATATTCTTATAGCTGGTATTCCAGTTATGAGGCCTGTGTCACAAATTGCCTAGCATGACAAGGGGAGAGGAAAATAATTCTGCTAAATGAGCTGTGGCTCTATCCATGCTGAGAAGAGATAAAGTGAAAACTGCTCTTTGATTCCCAGAAAGACATGTTATTAACTGAATTAAGTTTATTTCTTTAAGCTATATCTTAGCTAGACAAAATTGTGTCATTTTCCTTTCCAATCATTAGTTGGTATAGTTCAGAGAACTACTGAACAAAACTTCCATCCTAAAAGCAAGGCAAATCAGCAAAGCGGAATACTTTAGGTATCACTGTTTTATTTTGGTGAAATTTATGGATATATACACAGCCTCATGTAATCCAAAGAGTTTGCAAACAGAGCAGCTATAAATGATGTCTCAAGCAAAAGAAAAAAAAAATATTCTTTGTATTACATGTAGTGGTTTAGAAAAGGTTACTTATATGCTAACTAACAGATGCAAAAATGGTACAGGTAAAGTCTCCCAAACCATTCAGTACATTTTACTGAACCATTCTAATTAACATTTAATGACTATTCTTAAAATTGAATTGTTCAAATATAAGTAATACTGTCTATGTAATAGCTGGAGAGAAATTTTAAGTGTGGATCAATTTCCTTTATTTGCCAGACTAAGAATACTTTCATTAACTGAGAAGAATACATCTGAAGATTCAGTCTGAAGCACTGTCAATAATCATACTTTCCCGGCACCCTGATTTCTTCTGTACTGTACAATGTTTATTACTTTTATTACTTTTCTTTATCTGTGTCATTTCTTTTTGATGAATTCACAGTTATTTTCTCAAATGAAATAGAAGTTAGTGTAATAAAAATAATTCCTAAGAATTTTTAAAAGAAGAATTTTTAAAACCTGCCTTTAGATATAGTTTGGCCGCTTTATGGATTGTGCACCTAACTTCAACTCTCTCAGCTTCACTTTACCAGTTTACAAAATGAGAACTGTCAATCTAGCTCACAGTATTACTGTAAGAGTCTACTGGGATAAGTATTGGGAAACTGCTTTGTTAATTATAACATGCCACATGATTGCAGGTAAGTAGTAATATCATGTTTAATAGTGATTGTGTCCATATGACCTTGTGCCTGTAGCATCTCTCAGTGGTCTCCACACTAGTTGTGTTCATCCATCCACTGGTCCCTGGAGTGTCATGCCTGATACAACCTATTATTGTTGCAGGCTCTGTTTCTTCTTTCATCAGCTTTGAGACACTTAGCTCCAAATGGCAATTGCCTGCTCCATTGGTCTGCCAAAAGATACAGTTTCCTAGCAGTCAATTTCTGTGTCTGTTTGAAGTTCTTTCACAGTGAAACTTAGGAATGTTTCATCAATCTTCCCTGCTGATAGCGATTCTACTTTAGTCCAGCATTCAGAAAGTGAATGGGTATCTTGCTGACATTGAACCTGCACACATGTCCTGCCCAGAGGATCTATGCTGCAGCCTGCAGAGTTGCAATATGGTTAAGCTAAATTCATTCTAAGAAACCATTCTAGCACATCCTTGTCAAGTTCATAACGCCAAGCCTTGCATGCATCATGTACTAATTTACAAACTTCTTATGGGCTCATGGTGCCTAATAAAGTGCTAAACTCACTGTGAATATTTATTTAAAAATTGGTTTAATTGATAATTTATATAACAAAATGGTAAATATCAGAAGACCATCTTGAACTTGGAAATAATAAAAATGACATTTATTGAGCACTTATCATGTCATATATTTTAAATTATGCTCTATGTCATAACTTCTTTTTATTCCCTTACTTTATTACTATACAGTTTTTCTGATAAGGAAACTTAGGCACATGGGGTTCAAGAAATGTGCCTCAAAGAGCTGACAAAGAATATACGCTGAATTTGAAAGAAGCAGACCTGCCTCTGAATCTGAGCCATTAATCACTCCACCATTATATCATACTTTTTAAACATGAGGGAATGCTTGTTAATGGAGAGATGTCTAAACATTGGATATATACTTGAGAAATAAAGTATTTATATGAAACTCTCTTCATATATACCAACCTAGACAGCATATTCAAAAGCAGAGACATTACTTTGCCAACAAAGGTCCATCTAGTCAAGGCCATGGTTTTTCCACTGGTCATGTATGGATATGAGAGTTGGACTGTGAAGAAGGCTGAGTGATGAAGAATTGATGCTTTTGAACTGTGGTGTTGGAGAAGACTCTTGAGAGTCCCTTGGACTGCAAGGAGATCCCACCAGTCCATTCTGAAGAAGATCAGAATTTCTTCAGATTTTTGGGTTTTCTTTCAAAGGAATGATGCGAAAGCTGAAACTCCAGAACTTTGGCCACCTGATGTGAAGAGTTGACTCATTGGAAAAGACGCTGATGCTGGGAGGGATCGGGGGCAGAAAGAGAAGGGGGCGACAGAGGATGAGATGGCTGGATGGCATCACCGACTCGATGGACGTGAGTCTGAGTGAACTCCAGGAGTTGGTGATGGACAGCGAGGCCTGGCGTGCTGCGATTCATGAGGTCACAAAGAGTCGGACACGATTGAGCAACTGAACTGAACTGAAGAGAGAATTAGTGTCCTAGAGCTGTTTCCAGGACTATGAGTCTTGTAATTATGTGTGTGTGTATTGGGGTACTGTGTAATTTGTGGCATTAAAATATTCAATGCTACTTATTTTCTGAGGAAAGCTATCTCATTGTTTTTATGGAAGGGGTTAAATGAAAGTACATAAAATAACATAATAATATAACCACTTTAATACACTAAAGAGTATCATTTGGGGGAGACTGACCACCTGTTTAAGTCAACTGGGAGAGGGCTTTCTCTTAATTCAGTAAGAACACCACCAGTAGCTATGATATTAAGTTTACCATTAGCTCATCTAAGAGATGAGGTATGAGGAATGAATGTGATCTAGGTTAGTAACAACCTGAATCTGTCAATAACATCAGAAAGAATCACTGGAGTCTGGGTCACTGGTGATTATGGGAGCCCTGGAGTAGCAGTAATGACATGCAGTAGTGTAGCACTTCCCAGTGTCAGAAATGGTGGTAACATCAGCAGTCATATTACAGATTTTATGTGATACAAGAAAGCAGACATCAGCACCAGTAAAACAAAGAAATGTAAAACTTGTTTAGGGAAATGTGTGAACAACTTGGGCTTCCCTAGGACCCCACAAAGAAGAGGAAGAATAAATTGTGTTGGGTTTCTGATATCTCACAGCTGGAGTGCTCAACAGTAAAATCTATATTCTCTATATTTCCTATTTTATCTCTTATATTAACTATATACAAATATCAAAATCCTCTTACAAGTTGAGAAAGCAAATTTTATATATACATATACATATAGATAGCATTAAAGGTTTTGGCTCAGAGGTTAAAGTGTCTGCCTGCAATGCGGGAGACCTGGGTTCGATCCCTGGGTCGGGAAGATCCCCTGGAGAAGGAAATGGCAACCCACTCCAGTATTCTTGCCTGGAGAATCCCATGGATAGAGGAGCCTGGTGGGCTACAGTCCACGGGGTCACAAAGAGTCAGACACGACTGAGTGACTTCACCCCAGCCCATAAATACACACACACACACACACACAGAGTAGGGAAAAAGGGAAAATCTGTATGCTATTTGATCTTGCTTTTGTTTTTACATAGAATTGGATTAATTTACCCAGCAATATGAAGCTACATTATAATCACACACACTTAGTGTGTAATCATTCACAGAAGAAATCAGATCAGGGTAAAATTCCTTTAAAATCAATATTAGTAACACTAAACATGAGATTTTAAAAAATTTTATTTCTTAACAACCTCAAAAATAATTCAAGACAAAATGTATTCCCTTTTGATAGTAAATTATTGCTGTTTTTGTTGAAGCATATTTAAGTATTACATTATCAGTATTTTTTTTTCTAGGTTGCTTGCAAGATAAGTTAAAATGTGGCAACCCACGCCCCTATTTTTCCAAATAACCACAAAAGGATAAGTACTATAAAAGACATAAACATGCAACAAGCCAATACAATTGCCTATATTATTCTTTGAAAAGGCCTTTTTTTTTTTTTTTTTGGTAAATGTTGGTATGCTTGGTCTTTTAAGGCAACCTGTTTGTTCAGAGGAAAACATGGATAAGGATAGCAAGACTTAGTAAGTCTATCTTGACTTCCTGAATTCATATGATAAGTAAAAACAATTCTCAACTTTACTAATTTTCAATGTTGAATAGGACTATGACATTTAAATGAGAAAGGTAGAAGTTATTCAGCTACTACTAAAATTTATATACCCTGTATTGAATCAGTTTCTGTGAGTGCATAGTGCTAGACATAGTTCACAGAGTTTTAAGTTAAACCTTAGAAACAATATAATCAACATTAATCAGAGGTACCCTTATACAAATACAAAAAACATGGGGTTTTAGAGAAAGGAAACACTAGTTTTGGATGGATAGGGTCTAGGAAGTTTACTTGAAGGAGATAACCTTTGAGAAAAAATTTGAAGGCAATTTGGGGTTTCCTTAGTAGCAATGGATTAACCCTAGCTACCATATAAAGATGAATGGAAGTCAATTTATGAAAATATATAGAACATCTGAAGTGAAATTGGAATACAAAGGCTTTAAAAATACAAAACTATGTATTTTAGTTCTAGTATTTCTAGCTCTGTGATCTTGGATAATCACAAAACTCTTCTGCATCATAGTTATTTTCTCCTTCTTAAAATGGAGACAAAAAAATAAGCCTGACTTGCATTGCTGGTTCTATAGGGAGGTTACTTAGTACTATAGTGTTGCTGGCAACACATACACTGCAAGGTATACAAATCATAATTTATAGATTTCCAATGAAATTAAGACTATTAATTTAATTTGTATGATACATTCTATTTTAAACAACAAAAACATATTTTGTGGCTATTTTAAACAAAGCCATCAGAGTCAGAAGGATGAATATAAGATATGAGTGAATTTGGACTTTAAGGATAATACTATAATAGGCAGAATTATGGCTCTGCAAAATGTTTTAATCCCCTGAATTCAGGAGTATGTTATTTTATATGACAATGGGGATTGAAGCTGCAGATGAAATTAAAGTTGCCAATCAGCTGACCTTCATGATGTTTTCCTAGATTATATGGGCATGTCCAATGTGATCATAAAGAGTCCTTAAATGTGGATGAGGGAGACAGAAGTCTGTGTTAGATGGATGTGATGTGAAAGACTCAACCAGCTATTGC
>NW_011495013.1:4947382-4962580 GCF_000754665.1 Bison bison bison
GGGGAAGCCAGAATTTTGCCTAGAGCATCCAGGAAGGAACACAGCACTGACGACTCATTGACTTTAGCCCAATGAGACCTATTTCAGACTTTTGACTTTTAGAGTTTGAACATAATAAAGTCAAGTTGTTTTAAGCTACTAATTTGTGGTAAAATGTTAGAGTAGTTAAAAACTAACAGAAATACCGTATCTGAATTTGTAACATTGCATGCCTGGCATCTAGCACACTATCAGTCTCTACAATTATTAAATATTAAATAAAAAGAGGTGAATACATTTATTTGCACGATTCAAAAAGTGTAACTTTTTCTCTTAAAGACTCAGTAACCAAGTCTTAAATGGAATTGACCCACATGAATTTGAAATTTCTTCCTCCAGTATAGTTTTAAAATCCCTTTTATTTAGTTAGGTATCACACCAAGTATTAAAGACAAGAATTTAGTGGGTGGGGGATAGAAAAGAAAAGGTAATGTGGCCTGGTTTGGTCTTTGGCAGTCATGTCACAATATTTGTTGTTATTTCTGATGAATCATTCTATGGGTACACTTAGGTATGCATATGCACACAAGAATATTGCAAACCTACATGAAAATATCATTTGGGTATATTTCATAGTTCACACTGTGTGTGCCAAAGGGCTGTCCCATCACTGAGCCACTATTATTAATGATACATGACTATCATAGCATCTGCAATACCATTTCCAACAAAAATTCCATAGGTTCTAATATGGCTATTAAAGAAATTCCATCGACACTCACAGAACACATCAAGCTCTAGCATATATGGCAGGTCCCAGGAATCTGTTTCTTATAATAACCAAGCAGCTGTCTTGATGAATCAGCTTCATTCATAATAACATAATGTGCTTTGAAGTTCAAGAACCTTTACCCCAAGCATTTTAGGAGTTGTATTTTTTTTTTTTTTTACATTGAAAATATTACTTATGAGGTGTGATTTCTGCATGCCTGTCATCCAGGTTAATAGACACATGCTCACCACATAGAAGCCCACAGCACTGAAATTCGCAGACCATGTGATCACAGGTCAGGGTTTACCATTTAGGGGGCCCTGGTAAGGTAATGAGTGACAGTCACCAGATGGAGTCTCTGACACTGGGAGATGATGGAGAGTCCCTCCCTGAAAAGTGATCACATTTTTCCTTGACAAAGAGAAGCAAAGGTAGGACTCCTTCTGGGAAGTCAGTTAAGGCTATATTAGTTACTTGTTGCTGTGCTATGTAAAAGAGAAGTATTTTTGCTGCATGATGAACAAAATGGTAAAATATAAATCATGGGCCATATGGTAGTTTTGGCCACATATGAGTCAGTTAAGATATCCAGGTGTACTGTGTTACTTTTCTCCTGATTATCCAGGTGGATGGAGCTTCCCTGATGGCTCAGTGATAAATAATCTGCCTGCCAATGCAGTAGACATGGGTTTGATCCCTGGGTCAAGAAGATCCCCTGGAGAAAGGAATGGCAACCCATGCAAGTATTCTTGCCTGGGAAATCATGGACAGAGGAGCCTGACAGGCTACAGTCCATGGGGTCACAAAAGAGTCAGACACGACTTGGTAAATAAACAACAAAAATCCAGGTGGATTCCTTCAGTTGAAATCCATAAATCAGCATGAGTAAAATTTCCCTTAACTGGAACAAAAATATCTGATGGTTTTTCCCAATATCAACAATTAGCTCCAGATCTAAGGGAGATAGCTAAGAGTCTTAAACATTAAAAAATTATATTGTAGTTTAGTTATTTTACAATGCTGTGCTAGTTTTTTCTGTGAAGAAATGATTCAGATACATACACACACCCCCACTCTTTCTTAGAGTTCCTCCTCATTTAGGTCACCACAAATTATTGAGTAGAGTTCCCTATGCTAACCATAAGATTTGCATCAGTTATCTATTTTACACATAGTAGTATATATATGTCAATCCCAATCTCTCAGATTGTCCTCTCCTTCCCTGCTTGGTAACCATAAATTTGTTCTCTACATTTGTGACTCTATTTCTGCTTTGCCAGTACGTTCATCTGTGCCATTTCTCTAGATTCCACATATAAGCAATATTAAATATGTTTTTATCTTTCTAACTTACTTCACACTGGAGGGCAGTCTCTGAATTCATCCATATCTCTACAAATGGCACTATTTTGTTCCTTTTATTGTCTGAGTAATATTCCATGGCATATATGTACATTTTCTTTATCCATTCCTCTTTAGAAGGCTATTTGGGTTGTTTCCCTCTCCCAGCTATTGTAAATAGTGCTGCAAAGAACATCAGGATGGACGCATCCTTTCCAGCTACGGTTTTCCCCAGACACATGTCTAGGAGTGGGACTACTGGGTCACATGGTAGCTCTATTTTCAGTTTTTTAAGGAACCTCCATTCAGTTCTCCATAGTGGCTGTACCAACTTACATTCCCAGCAGCAGTCTAGGAGGGTTTCCTTTTCTCCACACCATCTCCAGCATTTATTTGTAGATTTTTTTGATAATGGCCATTCTAACACATGTGACATGATATCTCATTTAGTTCTGATTTGCATTTCTCTAACAATTATCAGTGTTGAGTATCTTTTCATGTGCTTTTTGGCCATCAATTTGTCCTCTTTGGAGAAATGTCTACTTGGATTTTCTGCCCCTTTTTTCACTGGGTTGTTTGTTTTTTTGATATTGAGCTACATGAGCTGCTTGTGTATTTTGGAGATTAATCCCTTGTTGGTTGCTTCATTTGAAAATATTTTTTCCCATTCTGAGGGTTGTCTTTTTGTTTTATTTATGGTTTCCTTTGCTGTGCCAAAGATTTTAAGTTTAACTTGCTTCCATTTATTTCTTTTTATTTTCATTACTTTAGGTCATGGATTGAAAAAGACTTAGCTGCAATTTATATTTATAGTATCCAGCCTTACAGGCTTCCCAGGTGGGTCAGTGTGTAAAGAATCTGACTGCACTGAAGGAGACTTGGGTTTAATCCCTAGGTTGTGAAGATTCCCTGGAGGAAGGCACGGCAACCCACTCCAAGATTATTGCCTGGAAAATCCCATGGACAGAAGACTCAGCAGGCTACAGTCCACAAAGTCCCGAAGAGGTGGACATGACTGAAGCAACTGAGCACAAATGCATGCATACATCTAGCCTTACATTACAGTCTTTAATCCATTTTTGAATTTATTTTTGCATATTGTATTAGGGAGTGTTCTAATTTCATTCATTTACATGTAGCAGTCCAGTTTTTCCAGCAATACTTATTGAAGAGACAGTATTTTCTCTATTGTATATTCTTGCCTCCCTTGTCATAGATTAGGTGACCACAGGTGAGTGGACTTTCTATTCTATTCCACTGATCTGTATTTGTTTTCAGGCCAATACCATACAATCTTGATTATTGTAACTCTGTAGTATAGTCTGAAGTCAGGGAGTTTGATTCTTCCAATTCAGTTTTTCTTTCTCAAGATTACTTTGGATATTTGGGGTCTTTTGAGTTTCCATACAAATCGTAAATTTTTTTTCTAATAATTTGCCTCTCATTCTCCAGTTTCTCATTTCCTGTAAGTGTATACATTCCTATTTTAACAGCAATACACAAGCTAGAAAGACTAGGTACATACTGCAAAAATAATGTTTCAGAGTTACGGATTCCTTGGCATCTCTCGGAGAAGGAAACAGCAACACACTGCAGTGTTCTTGCCTGGAGAATCCCATGGACAGAGGAGCCTGTCAGGCTACTGTCCATGGGGTGGCAAGAGTTGGACATGACGTAGCAGCTAAACCACCACCACTATTAACTTGTTTAGAGAGACCTTTATCAGGTGGTCTGCTCTAGCAGTTCATTTTCTCCAGGTTTCCTTGTGTGGAAAAGTGACTGCTCTCCTATCAATCGTTTCTTTCCCAACAAAGCCCATTCATGGTTACCTCCAAAGCAGAGGAAGGAGACAGACAAGAATGCTCACTAACCAAAACATCTGCCTTAATTTCTTTAAGACTCACCTAGAGCAAGTTAGAGAATGATATTTACACTTATGAAGTTTCTATGAACAGAAAACAAAACTGTAACTTAATTTTGGAATTCAATTTTCTAGAATTAGCTTAATTCTTTCCTATAGATAATGTTTAAAGGAAAACTACTGCAAAAAATGACTTAGAAAACTAATATGAATTTATATTAATAAAGTTAATAACTCTTTCTATATGGAAATCAGAATTGTATGTGAACATCTTTGCATACTTGGAAAAAAATGTAAGATGTTTAAAATTTTTTTTGTAATGTAGAGTGTGTCATTTGTGCAGATACTCTGTTTTTCTAAAAAATTAAAAATGCATATATAGGGGGAAGGATGCAGGAAGGCATAATCAGGGAGTTTGGGATAGACACTACACATTGCTATATTTAAAATGGATAACAAACAAGAATGTACTATATGGCACAGAGAACTCTGCTCAATGTTATGTGGCAGTTTGGATAGGAGGGGAATTTGGAAGAGAATGGATATTCCTATATGTATAACTGAGTCCCTTTGCTATCTGCCTGAAACTATCACAACATTGCTAATCAGCTATACTCCAATACGAAATAAAAAGTTGAAAAAAATTAAAATGCATGTATAATGATGAAAATTAATTGTTTAATCATGCCCCATGAAGAGTATGAAAAGGCAAAAAGATAAGACACTGAAAGATGAACTCCCCAGGTCAAGAAGTGCCCAATATTCTACTGGAGAAGAGTGGAGAAATAACTCCAGAAAGAATGAAGAGACAGAGCCAAAGCAAAAACACCACCCGGTTGTGGGTGTGACTGGTGATAGAAGTAAAGTCCAATGCTGTAAAGAACAAAACTGCATAGGAACCTGGAATGTTAGGTCTATGAATCAAGGTAAATTGGAAGTGGTCAAACAGGAGATGGCAAAAGTGAACATCAACATTTTAGGAATCAGCAAACTAAAATGCACTGGAATGGTGAATTTAACTCAGATGACCATTATATCTACTACTGTGTGCAAGAATTTCTTAGAAGAGATGGAGTAGCCCTCATGCTCAAAAGAGATTAATATTAAAATGCATTACTTGAGTGAAATCTCAAAAACAACAGAATGATCTCTTGTTCATTTCCAAGGCAAACCATTCAATATCACAGTAACACAAGTTTATGCCCCAAACAGTAATGCTGAAGAAGCTGAAGTTGAATGGTTCTATGAAGAACTACAGGACCTTCTCGAACTAACACCCCCAAAAGATCTCCTTTTCATTATAGGATACTGGAATGCAAAACTAGAAAGTCAAGAGATACCTGGAGTAAAACGCAAATTTGAACTTGGAGTACAAAATGAAGCAGGACAAATACTAAAAGAGTTTTCCCAAGAGAACACACCCATCATAGCAAATACCCTCTTCCAACAACATAAGAGAAGACTCTACCCATGGACAACAACATATGGTCAATACTGAAATCAGACTGATGATATTCTTTGCAGTCAAAGATGGCAAAGCTCTATACAGTCAGCAAAAACAAGAGGGGCTGACTGAGGCTCAGATCATGAACTCCCTATTGCCAAATTCAGACTTAAATTGAAGAAAGTAGGGAAAACCACTAGACCATCCAGGTATGACCTAAATCAAATCCCTTATGATTATACATTGGAAGTGACAAAAGATTCAAGGGATTAGATCTAATAGATAGAGTGGCTAAAGAACTATGGAAGGAGGTTCATGACATTGTTCAAGAGGCAGAGATCAAGAACATCCCCAAGAAAAAGAAATGCAAAGAGGCAAAATGGTTGTCTGAGGAGGCCTTACAAATAGCTGAGAAAAGAAGAGAAGTGAAAAGCAAAGGAGAAAAGGAAAGATATACCCATATGAATGCAGAGTTCCAAAGGATAAGCAAGGAGAGATAAGAAAGACTTCTTCAGTGATCAATGCAAAGAAATAGAGGAAAACAATAGAATAGGAAAGACTAGAGATTTCTTCATGAAAGTTAGAGATACCAAGGGAATATTTCATTCAAAGATAGGCACAATAAAGGACAGAAATGGTATGGACCTAACAGAAGCAGAAGATATTAAGAAGAGGTGGCAAGAATACACAGAAGAAATATACAAAAAGATCATCATGACCCAAATAACCACAAAGGGGTGATCACTCACCTAGATCCAGATATCCTGGAATTTGAAGTCAAGTAGGCCTTAGGAAGCATCACTATGAACAAAGCTAGTGGAGGTGATGGAATCCCAGTTGAGTTATTTCAAATCCTAAAAGATGATGCTATCAAAGTGCTGCACTCAATATGCCAACAAATTTGGAAAAATCATTAGTGGCCACACGACTGGGAAATCTCAGTTTTCATTTCAATCCCAAAGAAAGGCATTGCCAAAGAATGTTCAAACTACCTCACAATTGCACTTATCTCACACACTAGCAAAGTAATACTCAAAATTCTCCAAGCCAGGCCTCAATATTACATGAACTATGAGATTCTAGATGTTCAAGCTGGATTTAGAAAATGCAGAAGAACCAGTGTTTAAATTGCCAACATCCTCTGGATCATCAAAAAAGCAAGAGAGTTCAAGGAAAACATCTATTTCTGCTTTATCGACTACACTAAAGCCTTTGGCTGTGTAGATCACAACGAACTGTGGAAAACTCTTAAAGAGATGGGAATACCAGACCACCTGACCTGCCTCCTGAGAAATCTGTATGCAGGTCAAGAAACAACAGTTAGAACTGGACATGGAATAACAGATTGGTTCTAAATTGGGAAAGGAGTATGTCAAGGCTGTATAATGTCACCCTGCTTATTTAACTTATATGCTGAGTACATCCTGTGAAATGCTGGGCTGGATAAAGTGCAAGCTGGCATCAAGATTACCAGGAGAAATATCAATAACCTCAGATATGCAGATGACACCACACTTATGGCAGAAAGTGAAGAAAAACTAGAGTCTTTTGATGAATGTGAAAATTCAGAGGAGAGTTTGAAGGTGGCCTACAACTCAAAATTCAGAAAACTAAGATCATGGCATCTGGTCTCATCTGCTGCTGCTGCTGCTGCTGCTAAGTCGCTTCAGTCGTGTCCGACTCTGTGTGACCCCATAGACGGCAGCCCACCAGGCTCCCCCATCCCTGGGATTCTCCAGGCAAGAACACTGGAGTGGGTTGCCATTTCCTTCTCCAATGCATGAATGTGAAGAGTGAAAGTGAAGTCACTCAGTCGTGTCCGACTCTTTGCGACCCCATGGACTACAGCCCACCAGGCTCCTCAGTCCATGGGCTTTTCCAGGCAAGAGTACTGGAGTGGGTTGCCATTGCCTTCTCCGCTGGTCTCATCACTTCATAGCAAATAGATGGGGAAACTGTGACTGACTTTTATTTTCTTGGTCTCCAAAATCACCGCAGATGGTGACTCAGCCATGAAATTAAAAGACACTTGCTCCTTGGAAGAAAAGCTATGACCAACCTAGATAGCATATTAACAAGCAGAGACACTACTTTGCCAACAAAGGTCTGTCTAGTCAAGGCCATGGTTTTTTCAGTGGTCATATTTGGATGTGAGAGTTGGACCATAAAGGAAGCCTACAGCCAAAATATTGATGCTTTTGAACTGTGGTGTTGGAGAAGACTCTTGAGACTCTCTTGGAATGAGAGATTGAACCAGTTAATCCTAAAGGAATTCAGTACCAAATGTTCATTGAAAGTACTGATGCTGAAGCTGAAGCTCTCTTACTTTGGCCACCTGATGCAAAGAATTGACTCACTGGAAAAGACCCTGATGCTGGGCAAGATTGAAGGTGGGAGGAGAAGGGGACAACAGAGGATGAGATGGTTGGATTGCATTACCGACTCGATGCACACGAGTCTGTGCAAGCTCTGTGAATTGGTGATGGACAGGAAACCTGGCGTGCTGTAGTCCACAGGGTCAGAAAGAGTCGGACACTACTGAGCAACTGAACTGACTTTTGAATTGTCAATAAATAGTACAGTTCTTTTTCCCTTTGAACAGTGATATAACTCCCTAAGAGTCAGGTGCTACTAATTGATTTCTTATTTTTTCAGAAGTGCAGGAAAATTGAATATTTCAAGTTAACACCTAAAAACTACTACATCTTTAAAAATAAAAATGAACTGATGAAACGATAATGACATTCCTGTATTTGCTTATTAAATAATATTTCAGTTACTTAAGAGTTATTAACATATAAAATGAAATTAAGAGTGTATTTCAAATAATTTCTATTTATTCTGGCCTTTTCTGCTTCTTGATAAAATTATAGATTTTTCTTTATTAATGTATAGTGTTTTAACATTTTATGTGTATTATGTATGTATATTTTTATGTGAACAAACCTAATTTGTTTTCATTTTTATTTTTTGCCTTTTTATTAGAGGATAATTACTTTACAATATTGCATTGGTTTCTGCCATATTTTGACATGAATCAGCCACAGGTGTACATACGCCCCCTCCCTGCTGAACCTCGTTCTCATCTCTCCCCACTCTACCCCTTTAGGTTGTCTCAGAGCACCGGGTTGAGCTCCCTGTGTCACAGCGCAAATTCCCACTTGTTATCTAGTTTACATATGGTAATGTATATGTTTCCATGCTATTTTCTTAATTTGTCCCAACCTCTTCGCTCACTATGTCCACAAGTTCTGTTCACTTTGTCTGAGTTTTCACTGTTGCCCTGCAAATAAGGTTCATCAGTGCCGTCTTTCTAGATTCCATATGCACGCATTAGCAGACAATAGTTATCTCTGTGACTTACTTCAGGCTGTATAATAGGCTTTAGGTTCATCCACTTCATTAGGACTGACTCAAATGTGTTCCTTTTTATAGCTGAGTAATATTCCATTGTATATGTGTAACACAATTTCTATATCCATTCATGGGTCAATGTAAATGTTATGTAGGAAATCTATTGTTATTTTTTAAAAACTAACTTTTAATTTACATCTAAAAACACAACAAAAAAGTTGAATTCTAATAACTTCTATTGATTCTCTTTAGTATGTGGATATGTTTCTGAGAGAATATCTTGTGCAAAATGATTATTTTGTCTTCTTTTCTATAATGGTTTGGCTACTTCTTACATCCTATTTCAATTATTTGACACTTCAATATGTGATTTAAGATCTTTTAACTGGCATTTTACATCACTTAACCCTGGACTTTATTATTCTTCAAATCCCAATCTATTATTTTACCTCCCTAAAATATGTACAAAGTATTACCTTTTTTTTAGTCTTATATTTTAATTTTTTTTAAAAAGTTCTATTATAAATGCTCCTTCTTTTCTTGTTTGATACTATTTCTAAATCATACAAATCATTCAGATATATTAATTTTTTAAATATCATTTTCTTATTTCATTTTAATATTAAACCAACAAGACAAATAATTATTCATAGAAATAACAGAAGTTTCAAAGAAAAGTAGCAATGTTTTAACACATTAAGTGGATTGTTAAGTACCTGATGCCAGATCTACTGAAATTCTAATAAAATTAAATTTTATTTAATTCTCAAATATAGTACTTTAACACATTCATTGCTCTACACTACTTATTTGAGAGACTCCATTCCAACTCATAACAAAAAACATTAATATTTCTGTTGTAAATTTTGAAAATATTTTTATGGTATTTTCGGTGAAACTATTTGACCATGATAGTCTATTTTAATGTTATATGACTTCTCAGCAATCAGAATGCTTACAAAGGAAAAATTTTAATCTACACATTTCCTTACACATAATGAAATTTTATCATAAAAAATCTAATATTATTTGAAAAGAACATTGTCACCTATCAGCTTTTATTTTGTTGTTTTCAACATAATATATTATTAAGAGACAAGTTCTGCAGACTGGATTCAAATCCTGGCAATGTCATATCCTTGCTCTCAGACCTTGGGAAACATTACTCAAACTCTCTGTGTCTCAATTTCCTCATTATTAAAGTATGAATAATAGCAATGACTGAATCATACACTATTATGAACATTAAGAGTAAGACATATATTTTCTAGGACAAGGCCAGGTATATAAAATATTATATAATTATTTACTAAAAATAAATAAATAAGTTTAAATCAGTTTGAGAATATCTTAACAGTTTAAGGGGACTCTGAAAAACTCAATGCCTTGCTCACTATATCTAAGATATCTAAAATAATACACTCTTACTATCACATATATGAGCTTTAAACAGGAAGGACATTTTATTATCTCTTAGTCCATAAGAATCTGAACTAAAGTATTTGAAAATTAATCAGTATGCAAAGGTTTTGAACTCTTTTTCTGTAGATATATTATAATTCATATTTTAAAATATTAACATTAATGTCCTATAGATATATTGTTTTATTATAATGCTGTTAATCAATACTAATAATATTAACTATAATACTATTATAATACTAATACAATAGTTAAAAAGTAAAATGGATTTTTGACCTTTTCTGTAGATATATTGTTTTATTATGCTATGATTTATTTTATTACTACTAATATTATACTAATATATAATAATATAATATTAATGTTGTAACTATAATACTATTTTCTATAGATATTTTAATACTATTAATATTAAAATGCTAGATATTATTTTATTATCTATCTCTCTTCTACTATATTTTCAAATAAGATATAATTGATATATAACATGGTAGTTTCAGGTTCACAAAGTAATAATTTCATAAATGTATATGTTGCAAAATAATCACCATAGTATGTCTTATTAACATCTAACTCCATACATAGTTACAATTTTTTTCTACTGATGAGTTTTGAGATATACTCTCTTTACCAACTTTCAAATATATAATATAGTATATATGTATTACCTGGAAAATTCCATGGATAGAGGAGCCTCGTAGGGTACAGTCCATGGGGTTGCAAAGAGTCAGACATGACTGGGCGACTTCACTTTCACTTTCATATGTATTACATATCGCCACCATGCTGAACATTACATCCCCATGATTTATTTATATAATATTGGAAATTTATACCATTTGACCCTCATCACTCATTTTCCCACCCCTTATATCCAGCCTCTAGCAACCAACAAACTGCTATAATCTGTATCTATAAAGTGCTTTTAATTTTTGGTAAGATTCCAGATATAAGTGAAATCATATGATATTTGTCATTCTCTTACTTCATGTAGAATAATGCCCTTAAGACCCATCCACATTGTCAAAAATGGCAGGCTTGCTTTCTTTTCTATGTCTGAGTAATAGCCCTGTGTCCGTGTGTATGTGTGGATGTGTGTGCACACGCTACATCTTCTTTATCAGTTTAACCACTGCTGGTAACCTAGACTGTCTCCTTGTTGGAGCTACTGCAAATAATGCTTCAATAAACACAGGACTACAGATATCTATTTATGTTAGTGATTTTGTTTCCTTCAGATAAATATTCAGAATAATTGCTATATCACAATAGTTCTATTTTTAATTTTTTGATGATATTCTACATTGTTTTCCATAGGGGCTGCAACAATTTACATTCCCATCTATAAAGCATGAAGGCTCCCTTTTCTTCATATTCTCACCAACATTATTTCATGTCTTTTCAAAGCAGCTATTCTAACAGGTGTCAAATGATACTTCACAGTGGATATGATTTACATCTCCCTGATGATCTGTAATGTTGAGCATATTTTCATGTTCTTGTTGGTCATCTGTATAGGTTTTCTTGAAAAATACCTAGCCAGATCCTCTGTTTATTTTAAAATACGGTTGTTTGGTTTTTGTGGTTTTTGTTGTTGAGTGGTATGAGTTGTTTATAAATTTTGGACATTAACCACCCTTATCTGATAAGCTTGCAAATATCTTCTCCCATTTATAAGTTGTCTTTTCATCTTGATGATGGTTTTATTTGCTGTACAGAAGGTTATAAGGTTGATGTAGTTTATATGTGTTTATATTTGCTTCTGCTGCCTTTGCTTGTAGTGTTAAATCCAAAAATTAATTACCAAAACTGATGTCAATCTTATCAACTATGTTTTCTTTTAGGAGTTTTTTGGTTTCTGATCTTACATTCAGTTTGATTCTTTTGTTTGCAGTTCTCTAGCTTTCACGACACTATTTACTGAAGAGATTTTATCCCACTGTATATTCTTATCTTCATTAGAGGTTTATTGTCCATAAAAATGTGGATTTATTTCTGGGCTCTCTATTCTGTTCTACTGATCTATGTGCCTTTTTTTATGCCACTACCATGCTGTTCTGATTATGACATTGCTGTTCAGTCACTCAGTCATGTCTGACTATTTGCAACCCCATGGACTGCAGAAAGCCAGACTTCCCTGTCCTTCACCATCTCCTGAAGTTTGCTCAAACTCATGTCCATTGAGTCAGTGATGACATCCAACTGTCTCATCCTCTGTCATTAACTCCTCCTCCTGCCTTCAATCTTGCCCAGCATCAGGGTATTTTTCAATGAGCCACCTCTTTGCATCAGGTGGCCAAAGTATTAGAGCTTCAGCTTCAGCATCAGTCCTTCCAATGAATATTCAGGGTTGATTTCCTTTGGGATTGACTGGTTTGATCTTGTTGCTGTCCAAGGGACTCTCAACAGTCTTCTTCAGTCCTACAGTTTGAAGGCATCAATTTGGCACTCAGCCTTTTTTATGGTCTAACTGTCATATCCATACATGACTACTGGAAAAACCATAGTGATGATTATAAGGACCTTTGTCAACAAAGTGGTGTTTCTGCTTTTCAAGATAAATTTAACTTTTGGAATAATTCTAACATCATAGGTTCAAGAAAAGTCATTGATACTTGTTTTGGTTTGCCTTTTCTTTTCACAAATTAAAAAAAAAATAAGACATTCCAACTTTCTTACATATCAATGTTGAAATCTTTGTATTAATTTTTTAATTTTGAAGAAATTTATACAAATATATATGTATATAGAATGAAAATGACATAGCATGGAAATAAAAGTAATGCCCTTGTAGCTACTGGGCAGTTTAAGGAAGATGGTGATACCAATATTGTTGAAGCTTTGGGTATGCTCCTCCATCAACTTCATACCTTCACAGGTAACCATGATTCTAAACTGAATACTCTATCATTCCCTTACTTTTATTCATAGTTTTACTATATACTTATATATTCCTAGCAATATATTGTCAGTGGGACTTGTTAGGATAATATGTACTTATATCTGTTAGATAAACTATTTTCCTGAGAAATTTTTCATAATTTATGATCTTAAGTACTACTATGGGATTTTCACATTAATACATAAAACCAATGTTAAAAAACACACTGTAGTGAATATAAAAGTTACATTTAATAAGCTTTGAAAATGTCAAAAATCATGTTTAATTTACTGCTATGTGACTGTTAGATTCACAGCATGAATTCTAGAAAAATGAATTATGCTTTATAATCACTTTAACAAAATAAAAAAAATAATTTTCATAATTATTTGTCTTCTATTATACTGCTGCTGCTACTGCTGCTAAGTCACTTCAGTCGTGTCCGACTCTGTGCGACCCCATAGACGGCAGCCCACCGGGTTCCCCTGTCCCTGGGATTCTCCAGGCAAGAACACTGGAGTGGGTTGCCATTTCCTTCTCCAATGAATGAAGGTGAAAAGTGAAAGTGAAGTTGCTCAGTCGTGTCCAACTCTTCGCGACCCCATGGACTGCAGCCTACCAGGCTCCTCCATCCATGGGATTTTCCAGGCAAGAGTATGGGAGTGGGATGCCATTGCCAAAATCTGTTTATATCCTGATCCATTATTAATTAGAGGGTTGCATGTTACTTTCTTTTCTACTAATGCATTTCATTTCATAACTAAAAGTTGTCTTTTTACTATTTTGATAACTTTGATCTTCAATTCTGACCAAACTCTCTCTGAAAAGCTACTTATATTTTACTCTCACAATCCTTCTAAATCTATTCTAATCTTTAGAAGTATCACTAATAGCTATTCCTTTCCATTTCACCCAGTTAATTACATCTCCCCTTTTGGATCATTACATTTGATTCTCTGGCCTTCTTTTATTTCACTGTCCATTTATCTTTACCACTGAATGCTTAACTCAAGCTCCCTAAACTGCTCCCCTCATTTTATATAATAGCCAGCTACTTGGTCTTTCTCTGTACACACCTTAACCCCTGAAATGCATTGCTTTTGTAGAGGTAAAGTGATTTTTTTCAAAACAAATTTTAAAAAGTTGTCATCTATTATTTAAACTTTCTGAAACTTTACCAGCACATTTAAAACACATAACCTTACATTACATGGCTGTTACTTACTTCTCTGATTGCATCTCTTTCCAATACTCCTTTACCACTATAATCTAGTCCAATTAGCAGTGCATTTATAGTCCTTGATGAATCCAATATAATTCTTACTTTAAAGCCTTTAATATATTGTTTTTTTTCATTTGCCTGTAAGAGTCTTCCTTATCTATCTCACAATGCTGACACCCTCATGTTGTTTGACCTCAGCTTAAATGCCACCTCCCTAGAGAGTTCTTCTCTAATCCCCATATCTAAAATAGCCACCTAGTCATTATTTACATTGCAATCACATTCACTTACTTATTTTAATATGTCTAGAAAACACATGCTTCTATTTGATTTTTTCTTGATTATTTTATAGGCTTATATACCTGTTTATTACTTATGCATTTTACAATTAGTAAAGGGTTTTTAACTTGGAAGATATATGTTACTTTTTTAAACAAAGACTAATATGAAGTAGAAGCGAAAAGCAAAGGAGAAAAGGAAAGATATAAGCATCTGAATTCAGAGTTCCAAAGAATAACAAGAGATAAGAAAGCCTTCTTCCATGATCAATGCAAAGAAGTAGAGGAAAACAAGAGAATGGGAAAGACTAGAGATCTCTTCAAGAAAATTAGAGATACCAAGGGAACATTTCATGCAAAGTTGGGCTCAATAAAGGACAGAAATGGTATGGACCTAACAGAAGCAGAAGATATTAAGAAGAGGTGGCAAGAATACATAGAAGAACTGTACAAAAAAGAGCTTCACAACCCAGATAATCACGATGGTGTGATCACTCACCTAGAGCCAGACATCCTGGAATGTGAAGTCAAGTGGGCCTTAGAAAGCATCACTATGAACAAAGCTAGTGGAGGTGATGGAATTCCAGTTGAGCTATTCCAAATCCTGAAAGATGATGCTGTGAAAGTGCTGCCCTCAATATGCC
>NW_011495013.1:4963413-4971515 GCF_000754665.1 Bison bison bison
GTATGGATATGAGAGTTGGACTGTGAAGAAGGCTGAGTGCCGAAGAATTGATGCTTTTGAACTGTGGTGTTGGAGAAGACTCTTGAGAGTCCCTTGGACTGCAAGGAGATCCAACCAGTCCATTCTGAAGGAGATCAGCCCTGGGATTTGTTTGGAAAGAATGATGCTAAAGCTGAAACTCCAGTACTTTGGCCACCTCATGCAAAGAGTTGACTTATTGGAAAAGACTCTGATACTGGGAGGGATTGGGGGCAGGAGGAGAAGGGACGACAGAGGATGAGATGGCTGGATGGCATCGCTGACTCGATGGATGTGAGTCTGCGTGAACTCTGGGAGTTGGTAATGGACAGGCAGGCCTGTCGTGCTGCGATTCATGGGGTCGCAAAGAGTTGGACACGACTGAGCTACTGAACTGAACTGAATATGAAGTAATTAAGCACAATGGAAATTGAATGATTCTGCAAGTAGACAATGTTGATTAAAATAGTATTTACCTTAGTTTGTGTTAGAATTCCTCTTATCCTCATATATAATAACAAATAATTGAAAATCCTACTACTTAAAAGATTTACTTATCACTTATAATGCTCTAATCACTATTTAAAGAACTTTGCATGTGGTAACTCATTTTAACCTCAAATCAATAAATGAAGTAACTATTATTATTATCCCAATTTTACAAATAGGAAACTGAGGTACAGAGATGTTTCGTAATCTGCAAAACTAATAATTGACAGAGTCAAAGACCAAATGCAGGCAATTAGACTCCAAAATATGTATTTAAACAATGTAACAAATCTGTCTTTACATGTATATTTGGCTAATACTCCTAGTTCCATGATCTTTAAATGTTCAAAGCTTTCCACATGATTTCCTCAAATGCCTAAATATTTTTATTTTCTCATTTTCCAGGTGACTCAAGCTAGTGCAGCTTGTTTCTCTCTCTCTTTTCCTATCCTGTTTCTTTGCTCTGCTGTAACTTGATTTGGAAGTATGGCATCTTCAATGGGTTTATACACACACACACATGCAGACACACACAGGCTGTCTTCCTCAAAATGAGACTGAACAATGCTGGCCATGAACCATGCATGTGGAATAATCATTCTAACTTAGGAGAAAAGAGAGACATAAAGAATTAAGTAATTTGGCCAGGAGATGAATTCACATCTGTTATTTTACCTCCAGTGAGTCTCTCTTGGTGACTATATTGCAGTGGGAAGGTAAAACTTGTAAAAAATAAAGTTAATTAAAAGTACCAGGAAGAATAAATATACATATTACCAATTTTCATATATATGAATCTATATTATACATGTATGTATATATTTGTGTGTGTATATAAAATATATAATAGATACATTGAGTAGGATACTTCAATGTCTCTTTCACTCTTTGAGAGATCAGGCAGACAAGAGATAAATGAGTTTGACTGAACACTTCTATCTCAAACCTTAAATACTACAGAGGAAAACCATTAGCCAGACTCATCAATAAAAAGAGAGAACACACAAAAAAATAAAATCAAAAATGAAAAAGTAGAAGTTAAAATTGACACTACAGAAATACATACTGTAAACAACTGTATGCCAATGACATGGAAAAATTCCCAGAAATGTGCACTCTAAAGACCAAACAAGGAAGACATAGACAATATGAACAGAAGAATTACCAGGACTTAAACTGGATCGGTAATTAAAAAAAAAAAAAAAAAAAAAACATCTAACAAACAGAAGTTCAGGACCAGATGACATTACAGAGGAAATTCAACAAATGTTTAGAGAAGATTTAACATTTATTTCTCAAACAATTCCAAAAATGCATAGGAAGGAGTACTTCTATACTCATTCTAAGAAGCTGGTATCACCCTGAAACCAGAACCAAACAAAGATATCACACATAAAATAAAATTACAGGCATCACTGATGGACATAGACATAAATTTCCTCAACAAAATATTAGAAAACGAATTCAACAATACATTAAAATGATCATATACCAAGATCCAGTAGATTTATTACAGAGATCCATGGATTTTTCAAATCAGTGAATTAATTAATGTGACATACTATATTAAAAATGAGGACTATTGGGCTTCCCTGATGGCTCAGTTGGTAAAGTGTCTGCCTGCAATGCGGGAGACCCAGGTTCGATTCTTGGGTTTGGAAGATCCCCTGGAGAAGGAAATGGCAATCCACTCCAGCACTCGTGCCTGGAAAATCCCATGGATGGAGGAGCCTGATAGGCTACAGTCCATGGGGTTGCAAAGAGTAGGACACTTCTGAGCGACTTCACTTTAATATCAATTAATAGCAAAAAAAAACTACAGAAGTTAGGCATAGAGTTACTGTATCTCAACATAATAAAGACCATATGACAAGCCCAGAGCTAACATCACACTCAACAAAAATTTGAAAGCGTTTCCTCTGAGATCAGGAATAAGACAAAGATCTCAACTCTTGCTACTTTTATTCAACATATTATAGTTTTATTGTAATAATTTCTTTGGTATTCTTGTTCTGCAGTTCCTGGGTTGTCTATTCTGTGGCTCTATGGTGGGGCTAATGACAGCCTCCTCCAAGATGGCTTATGCCACACACCATGTGTCCAAGGTCTGCTGCAGCTAGAGCCTCTGTCCCCATGGCAGGCCACTGCTGACCTGTGCATCTACAGGAGACACTCAAACACTCACTCAGTCTCTGCAGGGACTCTGGATCCTGGTGTGCACAAATACTTGAGAAAAGAAGAGAAGTGAAAGGCAAAGGAGAAAGGGAAAGATATACCCATCTGAATGCAGAGTTCCAAAGAACAGCAAGGAGAGATAAGAAAGTCTTCTTCAGTTATCAAAGAAAACAAATAGAGGAACACAATAGAATTGGAAAGACTAGAGGTCTCTTCAAGAAAATTAGAGATACCAAGGGAAAATTTCATGCAAAGATGGGTACAATAAAGGACAGAAATGGTATGAACCTAACAGAAGCAAAAGATATTAAGAAGTGGTGGCAAGAATAAAGAGAAGAAATATACAAAAAAAAAAACCTTTATAATCACACCCACAATGGTATGATCACTAACCTAGAGCCAGACCTTGTGGAATACTAAGTGAATTGGGCCTTAGGAAGCAGCACTACCAACAAAGCTAGTGGAGGTGATAGAATTCCAGTTGAGCTATTTTAAATCCTAAAAGATGATGCTGTGAAAGTTCTGCACTCAATATGCCAGCAAATTTGGAATGGGATGGTACTGGCACAAAAACAGATACATAAATCAGTGGAACAGAACAGATAGCCCAGAAAGAAAACTCACACACTTATGGTCAATTAATCTATGACAAGGGGTATACAATGGAGAAAAGACAATCTCTTCATTAAGTGGTGCTGTGAAAACTGGACATTTACATGTAAAAGAATGAAATCAGAACATTCTCTAATTTCATATACAAAAATAAACTCAAAATGCATTAAAGACCTATATATAAGACTGGAAAGCCTAAAACTTCTAGAAGAAAACATAGGTCAAACACTCTTTGAGATAAATCTTAAGAATATTTTTTGTATATATCTTCCCAGCTACAGGAAACAAAACCAAAAATAATCAAATGAGGCTATATCAAACTAAAAAGTTTTTGCACAGCAAAGGAAATCATCAACAGGACAAAAAAGTCTACTGAATTGAATAAAATATTTGAAATGATATATCCAATAATAGTTTATATTCAAAAGATATAAATAACTCAATCTCAATAAAAGAAATATTTCAATTAAAAAATGGGCAGAGGACCTGAATAGACATTCTTTGAAAGAAGATATCCAGATGGCCTACAGACATAGAAAAAGATGCTCAACATCATTAATTATCAGAGAAATGCAAATTAAGGCCATAATGAGATATTACCTCATAACTTTCAGAATGGCTATCATCAAAAAGACCGCAATAGGAAATGTTGGCTAGAATGTGGAGAAAAGGAAAACCTAAATCACTGTTGTTTGGAATACAAACTGGTATAGACACGATAGAAAAAGAGAATGGAGGCTTACCCACAAACTGAAAATTGAAATTGCATATGCCCCAGCATTTCCACTCCTGGGTATCTAATGCCAAAAATGAGAACATTAATTTGAAAATATATACACACCATAATGTTCATAGCATCATTATTTATAACTCAAAAATGGAAATATGGAAGCAACCTAAGGACCCATTATCAAACACATGGATAAAGACCTGATGTGTGTGTATGGGTGTGGGGGTAATGGGATACTTACTCAGCCATAGGGAAGAGCAAAGTTTAATGATTTGCAATCACACGGATGGACTTGGATGGTATATATGCTAAGTTAAATAAGTCAGAGAAAGAGAAATACTGTACAGAATCAATAATGTGTGGAATATAAAATAATAAAACAAGGTAGTGAATATAACAACAACAACCAAAAAAACCGACTCACAGATATAGAGAACAAAATAGTGGTTATGGATGTGAATAGAGAAAGAGGAAGAGACGTGTTAGAGATAGAAGATTAAGAGGTATAAACTACTATGTATAAAATAAATAAGCTACAAGAATATAAATACAGGGAATACAAGCAATATTTTAGAATGATTATACACAAAAGTGTTATTCACTTAATCCTGCTTGACTCTTTGTGACCCCATGGACTGTTGCCCACCAGGCTCCTCTCTCCATGGAATTCTCCAGGCAAGAATTCTGGAATGGGTAACCATTCCCTTCTCCGGGGGATCATCCCAACCCAGGATTGAACCCAGGTCTCCTGCATTGCAGGTGGATTCTTCACTGTCTGAGCCACAAGAATATATAGTATAGCAAAGGGAATACAGCCAATATTTTATAATGATTATACACAGAATATGATCTTAAAATTTGTGAGTCACTATGTTGTATGCCTGAAACATATAATATTGTAAAACATCTGTACCTCAATAAAAAGGGAAAATACAGGGGAAACAAATATATCTATATACTGTTTTCATATATATGAGAACATATTCATTATTATAAATGTAGTCATATACAAATGTATATGGTTTACATATATTTTATATATTTATGTATACACAAATACATGTGTATATGAACATGAGTGTATGCTCAGTCATATCTGACTCTTTGAGACCCATGGACTGTAAGCTTGCCAGGCTCCTCTGTCCATGGAATTTTCTAGGCAAGAATACTGGAGTGGGTTTCCATTTTCTACTCCAATATGTGTATATAAACCCATTTTATATATATATATATATATATAGTGAAAGATTTTAATGTCTCTCACTTTTTTAAAGATCAGTCAGACTAAAGATAACTCAGCTTGAATGAACAGTTATATCATAAAATTTAAGTCCTACAAAGAAAAGTTTTATTTGGCATGACCTAATTATTAATATAGTATATATCAAGTCTCTTGGAACGACTGAAGTCTTAAGTTTAGAAATAATATAAGCCATATTGTATAAAAACAAAGCAATAAAATTGAATTTAACCACAAAACAATATACCCAAACCATTTCTAACTACTTGGAAACAGTGAAAATAACACTTCTGTAAGTGACTCTACAGCTTAATAAAGTATAACTACTGTAGTGGTCACTATTTTTCAAAAAGTAATAGAAACTGCTATCTAGAAAATAATTGAATTCAAGCTATACAAATGGAGAAACCAGTGTATGCTTATAAATTTCATTACAGAGGATGGAATTATGGACATTAATAAACACACATCATTTTACTCAAAAAAGGAAAATATATAAATAGGGCTAGAGCTAAATTAAAAATAATTCTTAATAGATTACTTTTAAGATTTAGTTTATTTTAAAAATCCAGTAATAAATCACAAGCTGTGATAGTTAACTTTATATGTTAACTTGATTAGACAATGGGACTTTCAGGTGTTTGGTGAAACATTATTCCATATGTATCCATGAGGATATTTTTGGATAAGCTTGATAATTGAATTCATTGACTGAGTAAAGCAGATTGTCTTTCTTAATATGCATAGCCCTCACCCAATTTGTTGAAGGACAGATAGAACAAAAAGGCTGATCCTCCCACAAATGAGAATTCCTTCTACCTAAAAGTTGTCCATCCTCTCCAGTCCATCTGCCCGATAGACAACTACCCTGTCTTGTCTTCCCATTTAAACTGGAATTATACTATGGGTTCCCCTGGGTCTGCACCTTGTTGGGCTACAGATTTTGGGACTCTGCAATCTCTGTAACTTAATGAACCTATACCTATTTCAATATTTATCTATGAATCTATCAATATCTATGGGGGAGGGCAGAGAAAGAAAGAGGGAAACAAGGAAAGGAAGAAAGAGAGGAAGGAAGGGAAAAAGAAAATGACTACAGCTGTTTGTCTCTGGAGATACTATATTAATACAAAGTTTTATCTCAAGAGTAATTCTGGAGAAATAGGATTTTACAGATGAGTGTTCTGAATTAGTTCTCAAGTTTCTGGAATTGACCTGTAATGTGATTAAATTTTAAAACACTAATGACTCTATTTCTAATAGTAGAGAGAGCAGTGATAGTCCACTGTGCAATCTGTCAATATATATTTTCAAAATACCTCAACTGGGTAGTCCCAGTCAACCACTCATAAGCATCAAGGAACTGGATAACTGTGTAGTGATACTTTTGAACATTTCTGGAAAACTAACAAATATAATGAGATTGGCTGTTTATTTCTACTGTCCCCGGACAGAATGAAGAAATAAAAAGATGAGCTCAGAGGTTTGAATTCCTATCAAAAAAACAAAAACAAAACAAACATGAGGCTTCTGTGAGTGCACAAAAGCACTAATAGTGAATGGTGTGTGGGGGGATTGTGGAGAGAGTAAGAAAGGGTGATGTGGGGATGAAGAGACGGATGGAAGGAGTTTAACTATCACATTAAGTCACTGAATATAATCTTTGATCCATTAATTAATATGTTTATTGCCATATTGCTAAATATTAGGTGAAATTTACCAAAAATGAAATTTGGGCTGGTAGGGGAAATGTTAGTGATAAGCCATTCTATCTGACCATAATTAAGTATCTGTGGCAGTTACATGGGCTTCCCAGGTGGTGCTAGTGATGGGTTTCCCTGGTGGCTATATCAAAGCAATTTTAGTTTGTGGAAATAAAACCAAATAAACTATCACCTATATATTTTCTTTGTCAGGCATCTATACAATTTTATATAATTTATTATTATGAATCACATTCATATAATTCATATATAATTCATATTATGATAAAAGGCTTGCATAGTTATAAATTTCTCCTGCTACCCTTTTATTTAGTTCAAGGTTGGAGTTAGTCTTCACTCAATATTTATTTTGCACAATAAAATGACATAGAATTAAAGGATGTTAACACTAGAGGGAATTTAAGAGATTATCATTCCATTTGTCAACAACAGGTATAAATACTGAGATCTAAAGAAGCAGTGCTTTGTGAAGAGTTTATAGGAACATGTAGAGGTTGCCTACATAGAAAGTGTGTGGATACTATAGATGATAATACAGAAATGTCTGTTTATGAGATAGATTGAAAATTCATCTGAAATGATACACCATTGTTGTTGTTGTTCAGGGGCTAAGTTGTGTCTGACTCTGCAACTCCATGAACTGAAGCACATCAGGCTTCCTTGTCCTTCCCTATCCTCCTGATATTCATGTGCATTGATTGAGTCAGTGATGCCATCCAACCATCTCATCCTCTGTTGCCCGCTTCTCCTCTTGTCCTCAATCTCTCCCACTATCAGGGTCTTTTTTTCAATGAGTTAGCTCTTTGCATCAAGTGGCCCAAGTACTGGAGTTTCAGCACCAACATATGTTGGGCAATAAATTCAGTTCACAGGTAAAGAGCATTCTTTCTAACCTTAGTTGGAGTAATTTCCTGCAAGTGTTAGTTGGCACTGTTTGTGGCTTCTGGTGCCATGAGCTTTGCTGTGCTTGGCTGACTATTACAGTTTCCTCAGTAGTCACTCTCAAAGAAAAATGAGTCTAGAAGGCATGTAAGATCATCACTCCAGAGAAAGCTATAGAGTTCAACCAACAGTCACAGGGATTAATATATAGGGATGAATAGAGACTTGCATG
>NW_011495013.1:4971615-4990770 GCF_000754665.1 Bison bison bison
CAGCACAAAATAAAGGCCAGCAACTAAAATATTTCAGTAAACAGCTCTTATCAACATTCTTCTGCTCTTTGTCCTAATGAATTTCAGGGCCTTTTAGCTTCTAATATATTCAAGTCACAATACTAAAATAAAAAACTCCTCAAATCACATATTTAGAATTCAGTCTTTGTGCACTGTGTGCTTTCTGCAAAGTCTAAATAATATTTGATCATTACTTTAAAAAAAGCCATTATTGATCTATATGATTTCTGTTAGAGATATTATTTGATTAGTTTATGTTGATGGAGGATTCTTATTTTCACAGAAATACACCATAGGTAATGGTATATAAACAACAGAAAATAAAAACATTATCAAGATCTCTTACTCAGTAAATTGATTTTTCACAGGATCCTATTTAAAGTCTTATTCTGGGACGAAACCAGCAGTATTTTATAAAGCAAACACTGTCATGTTTAAGAAATCAATCTTTCAGAGAAAGAGAAAGACATGAAAGAAACTATTTGTTGCAAAGCTGAGTTTTACTATTGTGTTTCAGGTCAATGGTTTTATACAGTACATGAGCAAACTCATCACCCCTCATCCAGTTCAATCATGGAGAGATATGGTATTGGTATATACAAAGGAAAAGGACTTGAAAATGTTCTGTAATGCTAGTTCATTCAAAGCTTGTGGAGAAATCATCTAAAAATATTTTATTTGTATGTGGGGTTTATCAATATGATTAAATTTTCTAGAAAAGAATAGTTTTTATAAATTATTTTAATCTTTTCCATTTGTCACTTTTAAAGATCATACAGTTCTATGATCTGTTTGTTTTGCTGTCTATGTGTAATCTTTCAATTTCTATTTAAAAGAAAATCCTTTATAAGGACACATGGCTTTAGCAAAGAGGAAAGAAAAAACATTTTTTTGAGACTATAGATATTAAATACTGGTATTCTGAACCCAAAGATAACTAACTGATAAACACCAGTAGGAAATGAATATACATTACTAAAAGATAATGTTTGTTATGACCCAAATTGAAATAATATTTATCTAAGGAAATCAAAGAAACTTTCTTCAGGAAGGCTTGAAAATAAAAATCTTCAAAAATATCTTTTTTTTTAAAGAATCCAATTTTCTCTGCTTATAAAGACCAAAGAAATGCATCTACTATTTTGAAATGTGAAGAAGTCCTATAGGTAAAATTACTTAGACCTCTTCAAGCATTACACACTTTAAGATTATAATGACTATAATAATATATAAAACAAAATATTAATTATTAACTTTAATAGTTGAATAGTATTTTATAATTCTAATTATTTTCACATTCACTATCTTAAAATTTCACCCAAAGTAATTCTGCATTGTAGGAAGTAGGGTAATACTTATTTTCAAATTAAAAAGAAGGAGATTTCGAGTCCAATTTGAGATTATTCCTACCCAGACCAAGGATCACTGCTATTGTGAAATAAGACCAAACCTTTGGTTATGATAAAGCACCAATTCAGCTTACAAAAAATACTAACATGCATTTGCAATCTGACAAATGGCCAGACATCTCTGCATTTCCTTTCCAAAAAGAAAAAACAAATGAAAAGAAATACATTTCCTAATAGTACAATACAATACATTTGCTCTGAGTATGTCCATTGTTCAGTAAGTGTGGTGGTCATTCAGACTGTTCTCAGCTGTCTCCTTCTAGTGACAAGGCTGTGTAAAACTGTCCAACAACTTATATACGTTATGTGACTTTTTTATTAAGACATATAAGTAGAAATGGCGAGTATAACATTCAGAAAGAAGCATTAAGCAACATTACATGCTTTTATATATATATATATATATTTTTTTTTTTTTAAATTTATTCCCCTTGGAAGGGTGAGTGGCAATATTAGAGATGGTGGCTGTTCTTTCAAAATAGACTGGCATTTATATGATAAGCAAAGCACCTTTCTACCACACACATACATGGGAATATGCAGTAAAATTAAATTTTTGCTGTTGTCTCTTTGCAATTATATAAATTAAATAATGAGTTTACACAGATTTGTATAAACACGAACACAATCAGTATACATAACACTTTCCATCACCTCCAAAATTTTCCTCTTGATATTCACTTTGTAGTCAAACACTCACTCACCCTAACCACTGGAAACCATCAATATTTCCTCTGGTCTTATAGTTTTATCTTCACTAGAATGTCATATAAAAAGGACCTGGAGGAGGGCATGGCAACCTACTTCAGTACCCTTGCCTTGAGAATCCCATAGACAGGAGCCTGGTGGGCTACAGTTCATGGGGTCACACAGAGTTGGACGTGACTGAAGGGACTAAGCAGCAGCAACAGGAATCAGATAGTGCATAGCATTTTCAGACTGGCTTATTCTTTTAGCATAACATCTTTCAGAGTCACCCAGGCATTATGTGTTATTAACAGCTCATTTCTTTTCATTGAGGAGTTAAGTATTTCATTGTATGAATGTACCAGTTTCTTGATCCACACATTTAGGAAGGATATAATGATGGTTGCCATTTTTTGGTGGTTATGAACAAAAACGATGTAAAGCTTGTTTATAGGTTTTGATTTGAACATGAATTCTCATTTCACTCCCCTATATAAGTGTGGGGTTTCTGTGTCATATGGTAAATGCATATGTCATTTTATAAGAAAGTCTAAAACTTTTCTATAGCAGTTATACAATTTTGCATTTGTACTGCCGAAGTATAAGTATGCTTTTTACCCTCCATGTTTATATTTTTACAGTGCTTTTCTTACAATTGATTTCTAGTCTCATACCATTGATGTCAGAAAAGATGCTTGATATTATTTCAAACTTTTAAAATTTATTGAGACTTGTTTTGTGACACAGCATGTGACCTACCCTGGCAAAAGTTCCATGTTCACTTGGAAAAAGTGTATTCTGCTTCTTTCAAATGGACTGTTATATATTTCAGACATATATATCTACATAGTTAGTTAGTTGGTATATATGGTCTAATATATCCCTTGAGGCCAGTGTCCGCACAATTATTTTCTATCTATATGATCTGTCCATAGAGATGTGTTAAATTTTTCACTAGTATCATGTGACTATCCCTCCTTTCATCACTATTTATATAGTATAATGCATTTACATTGTACATAAATATTATATATGTATTTATATAACCCTATGTTGAAAAATTGGAGAAGGCAATGGCAACCCACTCCAGTACTCTTGCTTGGAAAATCCCATGAGTGGAGGAGCCTGGTAGGCTGCAGTCCATGGGGTCGCTAAGAGTTGGAAACGACTGAGCAACTTCACTTTCACTTTTCACCTTCATTCATTGGAGAAGGACATGGCAACCCACTCCAGTGTTCTTGCCTGGAGAATCCCAGGGACGGTGGAGCCCGGTGGGCTGCCGTCTATGGGGTTGCACAGAGTTGGAAACGACTGAAGTGACTTAGCAGCAGCATGTTGAAAAATATCTTCTTTCTTGTAGAACAGATTCCTTTATGTAATGTTCTTTTTCTTTCATAAAACAGTCTTTTATGAAGTCCAGATTGTCTGTTATCAATTAACATTGAAATCAAGATTGCCAGGAGAAATACCAATAACCTCAGATATGCAGATGACACCACCTTTAAGGCAGAAAGCGAAGAATTAAATAGCCTCTTGTTGAAAGTGAAAGAGGAGAGTGAAAAAGTTGGCTTAAAACTCAGTATTCAGAAAACTAAGATCATGGCATCCGGATGCATCACTTCCTGGCAAATAGATGGGGAAACAATGGAAAGAGTGAGTTCAGCTCAGTTCAGTTGCTCAGTGGTGTCCAACTCTCTGTGACCCCATGGACTCAGAATGTCAGGCTTTCCTGTCCATCACCAACTTTCAGAGCTTGCTCAAACTCATGTCCATAGAATTAGTGATGCCATCCAACCATCTCATCCTCTGTTGTCCCCTTCTCCTCCCGCCTTTAATCTTGGAAAGAATCAGGGTCTTTTCCAATGAGTCAGTTCTTCACATCAGGTGGCCAAAGCATTGGAGTTTCAGCTTCAGCATCTGTCCTTCCAATGACAATTCAGGGCTTATTTCCTTTAGGGTTGACTGGATGCCATCCAAGGGACTCTCAAGAGTCTCCTCCAACACCACAGTTCAAAAGAATCAGAGCTCAGATTTCAGAGCTCAGCTTTCTTTATAGTCCAACTTCAGAGTTCAATCTTCAGAGCTCAGCTTTCTTTATAGTTCAACTTTCACATCTATACATGGCTACTGGAAAAACCATAGCTTTGACTAGACAGAATTTTGTCAACAAAGTAATGTCTGTGCTTTTTAATATGCTGTCTAGATTGGTATAACTTTTCTTTCAAGGAGCAAGCATCTTTTAATTTCATGGCTGCAGTCACCATCTGCAGTGATTTTGGAGCCCCCAAAAATAAAGTCTGACACTGTTTCCACTGTTTCTCCATCTATTTCCCATGAAGTGATGGGACCAGATGCCATGATCTTCGTTTTCTGAATATTGAGCTTTAAGCCAACATTTTCACTCTCCACTTTCACTTTCATCAAGAGGCTTTTGAGTTCCTCTTCACTTTCTGCCATAAGGGTGGTGTCATCTGCATATCTGAGGTTATTGACATTTCTCCCGACAATCTTGATTCCAGCTTGTGCTTCTTCCAGCCCAGCGTTTCTCATGATGTACTCTGCATATAAGTTAAATAAACAGGGTGACAGTATACAGCCTTGATGTACTCCTTTTCCTATTTGGAACCAGTCTGTTGTTCCATGTCCAGTTCTAACTGTTGCTTCCTGACCTGCATATAGGTTTCTCAAGAGGCAGATCAGGTGGTCTGGTATTCCTATCTCTTTAAGAATTTTCCACAGTTTGTTGTGACCCACACAGTCAAAAGCTTTGGCGTAGTCAATAAAGCAGAAGTAGATGATTTTTTTGAACTCTTAATTTTTTAATGATCTAACGGATGGTGACAATTTGATCTCTTCTTCCTCTGCCTTTTCTAAAACCAGCTTGAACATCTGTAAGTTCATGTTTCACGTACTGTTGAAGCCTGGCTTGGAGAATTTTGAGCATTACTTTGCTAGTGTGTGAGATGAGTGCAGTTGTGCAGTAGTTTGAACATTCTTGGGCTTCCCTGGTGGCTCAGATGTTAAAGTCTGCCTGCAGTGCCCAAGACCTGGGTTTGATCCCTGTATCAGGAAGATCTCTTGGAGAAGGAAATGGCAACCCACTCCAGTATTCTTGTCTGGAATATCCCATGGATGGAGGAGCCTGGCCAGCTACAGTCCATGGGGTCACAAAGAGTCAGACACAACTAAGCGGCTTATCTTTGAATATTCCTGGGCACTGCCCTTCTTTGGGACTGGAATAAAAACTGACCTTTTCCAGTCCTGTGGCCACTGCTGAGTTTTCCAAGTGCTGGTATATTGAGTGTAGCACTTTAACAGTATCATCTTTTAAGATCTGAATAGCTCTGTTGGAACTCCATCACCTCCACTACTTTGTTTGTAGTGTTGCTTCCTAAGAACACTTGAATTCATATTCCATGATGTCTGGCTCTAGGTGAGTGATCACACCATCATGGTTATCTGTGAGAAACAGTTAGAGATTTTATTTTTGGGGGCTCCAAAATCACTGCAGATAGTGACTGCAGCTGTGAAATTAAAAAAAAAGAAAGCTTCTTCCTTGGAAGAAAAGCTATGACCAATCTAGACAGCATATTAAAAAGCAGAGACATTACTTTGCCAACAAAGGTCCATCTAGTCCAAACTATGGTTTTTCCAGTAGTCATGTATGCATGTGAGATTTGTACTATAAAGAAAGTTGAGTGCTGAAGAACTGATGCTTAACTGTGGTGTTGTAGCAGACTCTTGAGAGTCTGTTGGACTGCAAGATCAAACCAGTCAATCCTAAAGGAAACCAGTTCTGAACGTTCATTAGGACAGATGCTGATGCTGAAACTCCAATACTTTGGCCACCTGATGCAAAGAACTGACTCACTGAAAAAGCCCCTGATGCTGGGAAAGATTGAAGGCAGTAGGAGGAGGGGATGACAGAGGATGAGATGGTTGGATTGCATCACCAATTCGATGGACATGAATTTGAGCAGGCTCCAGGTCCATGAGGTTTCAAAGAGTTGGACATGACTGAGCGACTGAACTGATATTGTCTGCTGTAAGTATTGTTACCCAGCTTTCTATTTGTATCCATGTGCATGTCATATCTTTTTTTTATATATGCTCATTTTCAGTCTAGATGCATTTTTAGACCTGAGGAAAGTCTCTTGCAGGTAGCAGGTATATGTACCTTCCTTTTCTTAATTCAGCCACTCTGTGTCTTTTGATTGGAGCATTTACTCTAGCTACGTTTACAGTAATTATTGATAGGTATGTACTTGTTGCCATTTTATTTGTTTCAGGTTGTTGTTACAGTTATTTTTGTTTCTTCTTTTCCTCTCTTACCTTGTGATTTGATGACTAACTTTAGTGCTATGTTTGGATTCCTTTCTATATTTTGTGTATATTTATTACAGACTTTTGGCTTGTGGTTTACCATGAGGTTCATATATAACTATATATAATCCTATATATATATGATTATTTTATTTTTTCTTCTTTTTTTAATTTTATTTTATTTTTAAACTTTACAATATTGTATTAGTTTTGCTATTTTAAATTGATTATTTCAAGTATGAAAACATTTTTTATAATCTGCACTTTCATCCCCATATGTTTTCTTTTCACATCATATTTTATATCTTCTTGCTTTGTTTATCCCTTAACTACTTATGCTGTAATGATTTACTACCCATCTTTCAGTCTTCCTACTAGTTTTATAAGTTGTTGACCTACTATATTTACTGTATATTTGCTTTTATCAATGAGATTTTTTTTCCTGTCCTAATTTTCATATTTCTGGTTGTGTTTTTTTTTTTCCCTCACTATTATTATTTAGTTGAGTTTTGTTCAACAAGAATATCTTGCTCT
This sequence comes from Bison bison bison, assembly GCF_000754665.1. Taxonomy (NCBI): domain Eukaryota; kingdom Metazoa; phylum Chordata; class Mammalia; order Artiodactyla; family Bovidae; genus Bison; species Bison bison. Next base: position 4,978,590 of record NW_011495013.1, read on the forward strand.
CAAGAAAATTACATTTTACTGGATGAATAGCTATAAAATATAGGCTCTTCTGCAACAGTGTGACAAAAAGTAAGAGAATTTTGTTCAGTGATCAGTAGCATCGTGATCCTAGATACGCTAGGATTATATATCCAGATTCCAGAGATAATTCATTTAATATATTGAATAGATTCCATTCTATATGAAGAAAGATACAGAAGAAACTGGAAATTTTGTTTGAGTGTTAAACACATGGTCTGTGGTTCAGAAAACATCTTCAGTCTTTGACTGTCACAAGAACTCATTGTTCATTCAGTGAGGTGTTTGATATAAAAATCACACTCAGTGACTGAATCAATAAAGGAGGTAAGAACATATTTCATATCCACAAGTTGCTATAGGCATACTGCAAAAGGAACCATGATAGATAACAGATACATATCTTACAACCAGCTTGACTTATTGTTTCTAATACACTTCCTCTTCTGCTGAAGTTTTTTTTTTTTTTTTCCTTAAACCAAGTTGATGCTAAGTTCATTGCTTAAACCTTTCAGGATTACAGTTTGGTAGGGTGAGGGAAGAAGTTGTGGAATCAAGTATGTGTTAAACACTGTTTTCAAAATTTATTAACAAAAATAAAATATCAAAGAAGTCAGTTAATTAGGGTAGTTACTTTTAAAAATTAAGTAAAAATCAATTAAAATCACTATAATTAATAACACCATTAATAAAATAAAATAGCTTAGTTGAATAAACAAAAATATTGAATCAATCCAACAATTTTCCCAAGATATTCTTCTGAGACAAGGATAAAGCTTTGGTACTGAAATAAGACAGTGCTTATGAGAAATATTTCTATTGAGAATACCTAACAGGCTGGTTTATAGAGAAGGCAATGGCACCCCACTCCAGTACTCTTGCCTGGAAAATCCCATGGACGGAGGAGCCTGGTAGGCTGCAGTCCATGGGGTCGCTAAGAGTCGGACCCTACTGAGCGACTTCACTTTCACTTTTCACTTTCATGCATTGGAGAAGGAAATGGCAACCCACTCTGGTGTTCTTGCCTGGAGAATCCCAGGGACGGGGGAGCCTGGTAGGCTGCCATTTATGGGGTCGCATAGAGTCAGACATGACTGAAGAGACTTAGCAGCAGCAGCAGCAACAGGCTGGTTTATGATACTGGTATGAAATCTAACAACTTAGAAATGTCCTAATTAGAAAACAAAGTAAGCAGTAATCCAAAGATATACCAAAGTTTAAAAATTACAAATGAACCTCATGAATAAAACTGAAAAACAAGGAGTGGGTTTGGAAAGGATGATAAATATTTACCCTGGAGTGAGGTACCCTGGTTGCAAGCCTGAAGTATGTGATTTAATATAGAGCTATTAAAGGTGTGGTGATGTTATGGATAATTTTGATCAATTGTAACATTATGAAACAGTAACAGCAATAGGACATCTGGAAGCTCTTAAATATTTAATAAATGGAGGTTGTGACAAAGATTTTCTCCTTGAGTAAGCTTGAGACAGGTTTCTCTGTGCTTTTTTTTTTTTTTTTGTCTAGACCTCATCCTTGGGCCTTATCTTTAACCTGCTCAGCCCAGTTTGAATAAGAATCCTGCTAAGTCAGTTTTGCAAGCATCTCCATAATCTTGAGATCTCCTCACAGTAATTATCTATCCACTGAAATCTCCTCATTCTGCTCACTGACTACAAGTCACCTGCTGCTTTTCCTGCATTTGGAATTGAGTTCCATCTCTCTCCCTTATTAGGATAGTCTTAACACCTAATACGATAGTCCTGAATAAAGTCTTCTTTATGATATTTAAAATGTTAGAATGATTTTTTCCTTAACAATTGAGGCTTTAGTCTAATAAAATCATAAAACTCCACAGAGAGTTTTGCATTGAGCGTAGTCCAAAAGTGGTCTAATGAAGAATTTCACATAACTCTTTTCATGCTCTAATCTCCAGCATTTTGCAAAATGCTAGAGTAAGACCTACACAGAAGAATAACTAGACTTTATAGAATTATACATTTTTAACCTGAGTTATGAAAACAAGCACGGTATATGCAAACTTACAGATAAACAATTTGTCCTAATATCCCTCATAATCATTTGCAACCATAACAGAGCCAAAAGTCAACAAAATATATGTAGGAAAAAACCATCCTTTATTGATCATAAAGTCTTAAGTTTGCTTTAATGTATTTTTTCATGATTCTTTCTCCTAGAATAAACACTTCCACCTTTTACTTGTTATTGGGCTCTGCATGCAGAACATTCATTTTAGGTACTAGGCAGAGTTGAAGTAAATAGCCATGGCCCCTACACTCTTGGAACAATTTAAAAGAGGCTTTTAAACTTGATTTATATAATGCTGGAAAGAAAATCATGGTATTCTGGAATCCAGACTAAGAAAGTATATTAAAGACAGGAGAGTGGCCAATAGTTTTAAATACTCTGATTAGTCATTGATTAGATCAGCCTGGTAGAATGGTAATTAAGAAAGCCTAATTGGAGTATGCTTGTGAGAAATGAAAGAGAAAAATTGGAAAAGTGAAAATAGACAATTTATTTGAGGAGTTTTGCTAGGAAGATAACTTAAGAAATGGGGCAGTAGTTGGTGTGCAAAAGTGGAGAAAGTAGTCAGGATAAAATTTATTCATTTGTGGTGTCTTCATTTTAAGATGGAAAAAACACCAGCATGCTTTAAAATGATGAAACAAATATAGTAAAGTGTGAAAGATAATCATGTAGGATTTCAATCAGGGAAAATTTTTGGAGTAATGGTCTGGAGTAGATAAGACCCTAAATTGGGTTTACTGCATAAATGAAGGGACTGACAATACATAAATGCATGCATATGTCATCTAAAGTAACTGGAGGAAAAGCAAAGGAATAGGATGAATATTTTGAGAAATGTATGAATGAGGGGAATCGAGGATGTTCTCAGCCAGTGACCAAGAATTAAGGAATGTGTTTGGATATTTTGAGATTATGTATAAAACCTAGATAGAGGACAATGTACTCCAAGGGCTAAAATAGACTTGCTTTTTCTCTTCCCCATGGTGACTGCATGCAGCCATGAAATTAAAAGACACTCCTTGGAAGGAAAGTTATGACCAACCTAGATAGCATATTCAAAAGCAGAGACATTACTTTGCCAACAAAGGTCCGTCTAGTCAAGGCTATGGTTTTTCCTGTGGTCATGTATGGATGTGAGAGTTGGACTGTGAAAAAAGCTGAGCACCGAAGAATTGATGCTTTTGAACTGTGGTGTTGGAGAAGACTCTCGAGAGTCCCTTGGACTGCAAGGAGATCCAACCAGTCCATTCTGAAGGAGATTAGCCCTGGGATTTCTTTGGAAGGAATGATGCTAAAGCTGAAACTCCAGTACTTTGGCCACCTCATGTGAAGAGTTGACTCATTGGAAAAGACTCTGATGCTGGGAGGGATTGGGGGCAGGAGGAGAAGGGGACGACAGAGGATGAGATGGCTGGATGGCATCATTGACTCAATGGACGTGAGTCTAAGTGAACTCCAGGAGTTGGTGATGGACAGGGAGGCCTGGCATGCTGCGATTCATGGGGTTGCAAAGAGTCAGACACGACTGAGCGACTGATCTGAACTTTCTCTTCCCACCATTTCTCCCAAATTCTCCAAATGAGACAAAATAGAAAGTCTGAGCCAATCTGTCTGTCTCTCCTTCCTTCTCTTAACTGCCCCTAATCACAGTGAAGAGGTAGTAAGACACAACAAAGTAGGTTACTCCTCAGTGGAACAGAAAAAGGAGGTGAGGCAAAGTGGGCAGGGTAACAATCCCTACTAAAAGAAAAGAAGGAAGCACAGAACTGCCAGGAAAAGCCAGACAAGCAGATCTACGGTAAATAGATACTGAATTCTGTCACTTGAAACAAATTTGTGTTTTTATTTATTTTTTTTACTGTCATGTCTTAGATATATGGCTATTTTATTAACTAATACCACTTCTTGATTATAAAGTCATGTGTGTGTGTTTTAATCACTCAGTCATATCTGACTCCATGCAACCCCATGGACTGTATGTAGTCCACCAGGCTCCTCTGTCCATGGGATTCTCCAGACAAGGAAACTGAAGTGGATTGCCATTCTCTTCTCCAGGGTTATAAAGTCATATCACCAGCTAAAAGGAATAGATGTCTTTTCAACTGTGAAAGACCAGCAAAACTTCAGTGTCTTTATGTTTTGAGTTTGTTCTGATTCAACTTTGACTTTCCAGTGAAATTACCAGGGACACAGTCAGAAGTAATGTATAATTCAATTTTAGGGACTTGAGTCCTACTGCTACTGTGTGACTGCAGTCTAAATAATTTCAAATGCCCTCAGTTCAGTTCAGTTGCTCAGTCATGTCTAACTCTTTGCAACCCCATGAACTGCATCATGCCAGGCCTCCTTGTCCATCACCAACTCTCAGAGCCTACCCAAACTCATATCCATTGAGTCGGTGATGCCATCCAACCATCTCATCCTCTGTTGTCCCCTTCTCCTCCTACCCTCAATCTTTCCCAACATCAAGATCTTTTCAAAAGAGTCAGCTCTTTGCATCAGGTGGCCAAAGTACCGGAGTTTCAGGTTCAACAATCAGTCCTTCCAATGCACATCCAGGACTGATCTCCTTTAGGATGGAGGGTTCTAAATTAATACAACATGATGGTGATTTTTTCATAATTTGAATCTTGATACATATTTTCTATTTAGTTTCCTGTTAATTATTAATATGCATATTTGAATTCACTGAAAGATTTCAATAACTTTAAAGAGTAGCCAATGACTTCTTTAAATTTTTTTATAGTTCTAGTGCCTAGTATAACAATTTCCAGTTGAACTATTAATAAAAGAAAAGCATTTTAAAATACAATGATGGTGGTTTAGTACAGGAATTTTAGTTAATATTGGGCTTTGAATATAGACAGTCTGAATATGCTGTTAAAAATAATTATAGTATAAGTAGTGTTATCCCAAGTACGTTATGGTCATTTGATGATATTATTATGACAACCACACATACATATTTGTAAGACTCATACAAATGGAGTCTTCTAGAAGGGGTAGTATACAATTTGCACATGCAAACATGGCACTTCAGGTTTCTGACATGTATTTTCTATGCCATAGAGAAGTGGGAATACTGGTATACATGATATCCATTCTGAATGTCCAAAAGGAGTTGCAGAGGAAAATAACAGTGTCTTTCCTAATACATATGGAATAGTCAGTTTAAAATTTAAAATTTTACTTTTCTTTCCCAATATAAACTACTCCATTCCACATTAAAAAATTAAATTATCCTTTATGGAATTGTGCAAAAAAATTCTAAAAGTATCTCAAATATTTTTTAAAAGGCTGCTGTTACTGTGGTTATCTGATTCATATCATAAATAGCTGTGCATCTCTAAGTATGAAAAAAAAAATCTTGGGATAGAAGTGAAGCACATACTTAAAACAAGATCTTCTGTCCAGTAGCTGTGTCTGAACAGAATAGTGATGAGCCCCAAATAAACACCCAACAATAATCACTGTATATACACCAGTCCCTAGTGAGCTGTATATTAATGTCTGGCAATTCATGACAGAATTCCTAATTTCATAGCAGCTCTGCTGCTGCTAAGTCACTTCAGTCGTTTCCAACTCTGTGCGACCCCATAGACGGCAGCCCACCAGGCTCCGCCGTCCCTGGGATTCTCCAGGCAAGAACACTGGAGTGGGTTGCCATTTCCTTCTCCAATGCATGAAAGTAAAAAGTGAAAGTGAAGTCACTCAGTCGTGTCCAACCCTCAGCGACCCCAGGGACTGCAGCCTACCAGGCTCCTCTGCTCATGGCATTTTCCAGGCAAGAGTACTGGAGTGGGGTGCCATTGCCTTCTCCCCATAGCAGCTCTAGGCATGAATAAAGATTTATTAAGGTAGTCAGTAAATATTCCTAAACACCAAATTGTTTTTTTTTTTAATTTTCCTATTCTGCTTTAGGAGATTAAAGAAAGCCTGTATTATGATACTAAAAGATACTGATTGAATCAACACTTGGCATCATATTAAGTTCTATTTAATATAGTCAAAAGTTAATATCTATATTTATACTCAATTTTTTTATTGCTAGGATAAAAACTAATGGTAGGAGTAAGGGTCCCTTTCTTATTATTATTTTTTTTTTCTTTACTGTCTATCTCCGAGTTTAACCTCCACTCTCTCCCTGCACAACTCCCTACCATCTGCCTTCATGATGGCAGAATCTCTGGAAGCTTTTCTGTTTTCATGAATAATTTTAAGAGATTAAAAAAAATATATTTAATATGAGCTTCTGGTGTAGAGAAATACCTTCTCTTTCACCAGACTTGAAGGGAAATATTTTTTTCCCTCAGACAGACATATATCTGACAGATACAGATAAAATACATTTACATTCATAACCATACTATTTAGATAGAAGATGATTTTGAAAGTGAACCACAAGAAATGATGGTACTATATCTGAAGGCTTATATCTTCATTATCCATTCTCCATTATCTAAGTAAGTTCAGTTCAGTCACTCAGTCATGTCCAACTCTTTGTGACCCCATGAATTGCAGCACACTAGGCCTCCCTGTCCATCACCAACTCAAGTCTTCTATTCCTATTTCAGCCCCTTGTCTGGTAGTCAGGCACATCTTCAGATCAAGATGAACATATCTAGTTCTCCAAAGATTGACCCATCATCTCAATTCTTTTCTACTGTTCCCCCCATAGGAAACAGAATAATGCCCTTCCCTCAAAAATGTTCACATCCGAATGTTTGCAACCTATGTTACCTTACATGGTAAAAGGGACTTTGAAGATGTAATTCGATTTACTGACCTTAAGATGGGGAGATGACTGTGGACAAAATTTAATCACAGGAGTTATTATTTATTTATTGCTAAAAATAGAGGACATTTTCCAGACTATGTTCAGAAAGATGTGAGATGAAAGGAAGATCATAAAAATGCAACACTGTTGACTTTCAAGATGGAGGAAGAGTCCATGAGCCAAGGAATGTGAAAATCTAGAAAGGGCAAGGAAATGGAATTTACCTAATTTCTTCAGAAAGGAATATAGCTCTCTAACTCTTACATTTTAGCCTAGTGAGACCCCTCTCAGACTTCTGATCTACAGAACTATAAGTAGTAAACTGATAATTCCTAAGTTTCTGATAACATATCCTAAAGGAAAAGCATTTCTAAGAATAAACATTGCCTTTTTTTCCTGGCACTAAAATAAAATCCTGTATTTTAAAGATACCTCATTTGAATATTCTATACTCTGGATAAATTAAGAACTTTTTATTTCCATTTCAAAATGTGCTTTTCCTCAGGATACCTTTAAATAAAGATTTGCTCTGATGAATTTCAAATATAATGTTATTAATATTTAGAAAACAATGTAGTTATGTGGACTTTTTTGTATCTCACTTGTTATTTAAACAAAAATGCACCAATAATTCTGTTTATGTGAAATTCTTCTTAAACTTGGATATAACTCTCATGCACTAACTTTGTATTCAACTGTATCTGTTGGGTAGATAAAGGATTACATCACAAATGAATAAATGAACAGAGGAATTAAATGAATGAATCCTTAGTTATGCATTATAACTAAAAAATATCACACTACCTTCTGAGTCATCTTAGAAAGGTCCAAAGGTCTGTGTCTCACCAATGAATCTCTTTTACCAAATACAGTATCAAATATAGGAATAGTCATTAAATTAGTTTTGAACAGTTACATTTTGTTTACTTTGATCAAATTTATATTATACTATTATTCAAGTATGCTTATTCTATGTATATACACAGGCTTATATAGTTTTAAAGTTGTACAAAATAAAAGTCTGTGTATATATAAGGACAGTCCACTAATAACTTGATTATTGGACTGGATTAATGTTTCTTATTTGATATTAACAATATAAATCATTTTTCTGAGCATGAAAAGAACTACTCATTTCAGAATATAAAACACTGATTGATTATATCTGTATACCTCTTTCCAGTCTCTGTTTCACTTATTTTGCCTCTTATTTCCTTCCTCCTACAATTTTGAGCTACAATTGCTCTTTTTCTAGTTCCTTTAAGTAGGTCTGTGTTGCTATGAACTTCTCTCTTTGAACCATTTTTGCTGCAACCCATAATTTTGTTATGTCATATTTCTTTCATTTTTCTCTAGGTATTTTTTATTCTCCTCTGATTTCTTTGATGATCCATTGGTTGTTCAGTAGCAGGTTTTTTAATCTCTATGTTTTGTAGTTTTTCCTATTTACTCTTATGATTGATTTTTGAACTGAAGTGTGTCGCTCAGTTGTGTCCAACTTTATGACCATATGGACTGCAGCCCACCAGACTCCTCTGTGTGTGGAGTTCTCCAGGCAAGAATATTGGAGTGGGCAGCCACTCCCAGTTTCATACAATGTGATCTCAGAAGATCCCTGATAAAATTTCAATCTTCATAATTTACTGAAACTTGTTTTGTGACCTAATGAGTAATCTAGTCTAAAGTACTTTCCGTGTGAACTGAACAATGTGTATTCTGTTGCTTTTGGGTGGAATGTTACCTTTATGTCTATTGAATTCATCAGATCTAATTATTCACCTAAGTTTATTTCCTTATTGATTCTCTGTAGAGAATCTGTAGAGATGATCTACCCATTGGTGTAAGTACATGTTAAAGCCCCCTATCATATTACTGAAAATTTCTGTTTTGGTCCTTTAATATTTGCTTTACATATCTTAGTGTTCCTTTTTTGGGTGCATATACATTTACAATGTTATTTCTTCCTTCTGGATTAATTATTTTATCATTATATAGTACTCTGTCTTTTTTTAGTCTTTGTTTTAATATCTATTTTGTTGGATATGAGTAGAGCTAATCCAGCCTTCTTATTTCTATTTGCATGAATTATTTTTTCCCAAACTTGCATTTTCTGTGTCCTTTCTTTTGAAATAAATCTGTTATAGGCAGCATACAGATGGGTCTTTTTCGCCATTCAGCCACTTTTTGACTGACAAATGCAGTCCATTTACACTTAAAGTAAATACTGATAGGTATAAAATTACTGCCAGTTTGCTAATTTGCTTCCTGTTTTTAATTGGTAATTCCTCACTGTTCCTTTCTTCTCTTCATTCCTCCCTGTGATTTGCTGGTTCTCCTTAGGATTATGTTAGATTCATTCATCATTTGCCCTTGGGCATTTAATACAAGATTGGAACCAGTATGCTGTTCCATGTCTGGTTCTAACTGTTGCTTCTTGACCTGAATACAGATTTCTCAGCAGGCAGATAAGGTGGTCTGGTATTCACATCTCTTGAAGAATTTTCCACAGTTTGTTGTGAAGCATATATATATATTTATTTGAATTTTATATATATGAATTTCCTGTGTCTATATCCAACCTTCCCTCCAAGAGTATGAATATTAAAAGAATTGACTATAGTTAAAAAATAAAAATACAAATAAATCAACAGTAAATATATTGTTAATAAGGATCTACATTTGGAACTAAAGTAAACCAAAACCAAAGTAACACACGTCTTCTAGCAGCCTCGCTAATTTACTGATAAACCGTTGAATCCCTATAAAACAAAGCAGTTTTGAGCTAACAAACTTCAATGTTCCCCCCATTTTTTCCTGGTCTCTCTCAACAGTAATTTCCCTGTCCCACTACTTAGTATTTATTCTAATCGTGCCAGTCTCCTCTTGGTCACCTACTGATACTCCTCTGCTGTTAAAGATTTTGCTCATTTTACTACATGACAAAAGACTGCAAGAAGATGAAAAGCAGTGCTGAAGTGTACTTTCTCTCCAATGTATTGAGCTTTTTCAGAACTGCTCAGGCCTAACAGTGATACTTATAGGTCCTTCTATTCATGAAATAGGGAAGGGATGGTTTTCATGTTTATAACGTGTATACACATGCATATATTTCCAAGTTATTGGAATAGATACAGTTATGTGAAAATGTATGCACTTTACTTTTCTTCTATGCAAACAAGAATCATAGTTTATTCATCTTTGAGTTCTTTGCACAGTGTGAAAAGCTATAATCTTGTCAGATAAATGTGAAATATATGTACCCACTTAGCACAAAACTATTGCTTCAATAATCTTGGTCACATTTTACAGCAGTTCTTTGAGATAAGAGTTAAATATACTGTGTCTCAATTTCTTTTACTTTATAAATGGATGCAAGTATATTATTTTTATAGATTCATTTCTAGTGAAAATCTTTGGATCTTTACATTTATCTCACCACTACTACTGCTGCTGCTGCTGCTGCTTAGTTCCTAGACTCTTCTTTAATGTGTTCCAGATGAAACTTTTCCCTTATGAAGCTAAAAATGATTATGTACACTTATGAAATCAGTATGAATATCACAGTGAGTCTGGAACATTTTGATTTTCTACAAAAGCAGTTTTTGGTTTATTAATAAAACCTATACAGAGAGCCTGATAATAGTTTTCATTAATTACCTGAAATATTTGGCACATTTATTTTGTGGTCCAATTGTCTGATGAAATTCTAGTAGACTGTGGTTCATGGAAACCTTATCTTGCATCCTAAATATTAATGATCCCTAGTAACAATTTGCAAGTAAAAAAGAACTTCAAAATGCTTTGACAATGAATCTAGTCAACTACATCACTTTGCTTTTGAATCCCTAAACATTTCATATGCTGAAGAATTGTTCTTGCAAATCCATAAAAACATTATTCTCATTTGACAATTTCAGCAGATATCATATCTGGGAAAATAACAACTCTTCAGAATGCTGACCCTGATTTTTACTTCTGGTTCATTTTTACTTCAGTGTTCATAAATTGTCTTATTGTAGTGATTCATAAAATATTAAAAATAACCCATAATGTAAAGGAACACAATATTTATGGTTCACTTTATCTGTATAAGATTTACCTGAAGAATATATAAATAAAATTGATCAGAATATCCCAAAATAAGTGACAAAACATTTTGTGCTTATCTCTTTCCCCTTCTATTTTAAGTTATTTCATATTTCATCTGCCTTTCCATAAGTCCTATAAGTAATTCCCCAGATTTACTCCAGATAGTCTAAATCACCAGATGGTCAATACAGAAATCAGATTGAATATATTTTTGCAGCCAAAGATGGAGAAGCTCTATACAGTCACCAAAAACAAGAAGAGAGGCTGACTGTGGCTAAGATCATGAACTCCTTATTGCCAAATTCAGACTAAATTGAATAAAGTAGGGAAAACCACTAGACCATTTAGGTATGACCTAAATCAAATTCCTTACGCTTATACAGTGGAAGTGAGAAATAGATTCATGGGATTAGATATTATAGACAGAATGCCTGAAGAACGATGGTCGGAGGTTTGTGACATTCTACACGAGGTGGTGATCAAAATCATCCCCAATAAAAAGAAATACAAATAGGCAAAATGGTTGTCTGAGGAGACCTTGCAAATAGCTGAGAAAAGAAGAGAAACTAATGGAAAAGGACTGATCTCTTTAGGATGGACTGGTTGGACCTCCTTGCAGTCCAAGGGACTCTCAAGAGTCTTCTCCAACACCACAGTTCAAAGGCATCAATTCTTTGGCGCTCAGCCTTCTTCACAGTCCAACTCTCACATCCATCCATGACTAGTGGAAAAACCATAGCCTTGACTAGACAGACCTTTGTTGGCAAGGTAATATGGCTGCTTTTTAATATGCTATCTAGGTTGGTCATAACTTTCCTTCCAAGGAGTAAGCATCTTTTAATTTCATGGCTGCAATCACCATCTGCAGTGATTTTGGAGCCCCCCAAAATAAAGTCTGACACTGTTTCCCTATCTATTTTCCATGAAGTGATGGGACCAGATGCCATGAACTTCGTTTTCTGAATGTTGAGCTTTAAGCCAACTTTTTCACTCTCCTCTTTCACTTTCATCAAGAGGCTTTTTAGTTCCTCTTCACTTCCTGCCATAGGGTGGTGTCATCTGCATATCTGAGGATATTGCTATTTCTCCCGGCAATCTTGATTCCAGCTTGTGCTTCCTCCAGCCCAGCATTTCTCATGATGTAAACTCCAATACTTTGGCCACCTCATGTGAAGAGTTGACTCATTGGAAAAGACCCTGATGCTGGGAGGGATTTGGGGCAGGAGGAGAAGGGGATGACAGAGG
>NW_011495013.1:4990870-4998162 GCF_000754665.1 Bison bison bison
GATGAGTTTGGGTGAACTCTGGGAGTTGGTGATGGACAGGGAGGTCTGGTGTGCTGCAATTCATGGGGTCGCAAAGAGTCGGACACGACTGAGTGACTGAACTGAAGTGAATGGCAAAGTAGAAAAAGAAAGATATACCCATTTGAATGCAGAGTTTCAAAGAATAGCAAGGAGAGATAAGAAAGCCTTCCTCAGTGATCAATGCAAACAAATAGAGGAAAACAATACAATGGAAAAGACTAGAGGTTGCTTCAAGAAAATTGGAGATACCAAGGGAACATTTCATGCAAAGATGGCCACAATAAAGGACAGACATGGTATGGACCTAACAGAAGCAGATGTTAAGAAGAGGTAGCAAGAATACACAGAAGTTCAATACAAAAAAGATCTTCATGACCCAGATAATCATGATGGTGTAATCACTCACCTAGAGCCAGACATCCTGGAATGTGAAGTCAAGCAGGCCTTAGGAAGCATCACTATGAACAAAGCTATTGGAGGTGATGGAATTCCAGTTGAGCTGTTTCAAATCCTAAAAGGTGATGCTGTGAAAATGCGGCACTCAACATATCAGCAAATTTGGAAGACTCAGCAGTGGCCACGGGACTGGAAAATTTTAATTTCAGTCCCAAAGAAAGTCAATGCCAAAGAATGTTCAAACTACCACACATCTGTACTCATGTCACACACTAGTAAAGTAATGCTCAAAATTCTCCACACCAGGCTTCAACAATACATGAACCATGAACTTCCAGATGTTCAAGCTAGATTTAGAAAAGGCAGACGAACCAGAGATCAAATTGCCAACATACACTAAATCATTGAAAAAGCAAAAATAGTTCCAGAAAAACATCTACTTCTGCTTTATTGACTATGCCAAAGCCTTTGACTAGGTGGATTACAACACAATGTAGAAAATTCTTAAAGAGATGGGAATACCAGACCACCCCATCTGCCTCTGAGAAATCTGTGTGCAGGTCAACAAGCCACAGTTAGAACTGGACATGGAACAACAGACTGGTTCCAAATCGGGAAAGGAGTATGTCAAGGCTGTTTATTGTCACCCTGCTTATTTAACTTATTTGCAGAGTACATCATGCGAAATGCAGGGCTGGATGAAGCACAAGTTGGATATAAGATTGCCAGGAGAAATAGCAATAACCTCAGATATGCAAATGACACCACCCTATGGCAGAAAGAAGAACTAAAGAGCCTCCTGATGAAAGAGGAGAGTAAAAAAGTTGGCTTAAAATTCAACATTAAAAAAATGAAGATCATGGTATCTGGCCCCATTACTTCATGGCAAATAGATGGGAAATAATGGAAACAGTGAAAGACTTTATTTTGGGGGGCTCAAAATCACTGCAGATTGTGACTGCAACCATAAAATTAAAAAAAAAAAAAGCTTCCTCTTTGGAATACAAGCTATTACTAATTTAGACAGCATATTAAAAAACAGAGACATTACTCTGCCAACAAAAGTTCATCTAGTCAAAGCTATGACTTTTCCAGTAATCATGTATGGATGTGAGTGTTGGATTATAAAGAAAATTGAGTGCTGAGGAATTGGTGCTATTGAACTATGATGTTGGAGAAGACTCTTGAAAGTCCCTGGACTGCAAGGAGATCAAACCAGTCAATGCTGAAGGAAATCAGTCCTGAATGTTCACTGGAAGGACTGATGCTGAAGCTGAAACTCCAGTTCTTTGGCCACCTGATGCAAAGAACCAACTCCTTGGGAAAGACCCTGATGCTCTTCAAGATTGAAGGCAAGAGGAGAAGTGGACAACAGAGGATGAGATAGTTGGATGGCATCACCAACACAGTAGACATGAGTTTGAGCAAGCTCTAGGAGTTGGTGATTGACAGGGAATTCTGGTGTGCTGCAATCCATGGAGTTGCAAAGAGTTAGACATGAGCGACTGAACTGTACTAATTCTCCAGCTGATTAATCTAATTCCTTGAGCAATTATTATATAATTCCTCATTAGAAATGACACATATCTTCATTTGGGAATAATTTTATTTGGCAACTAATGGACTACTACATCTGGTATATGTTACAAGCAAAGCAGGATATTAGGCACCGGTATTCTTTGTTTTCAGTCTGTTTCTTAGCATTTCTGAGTCCTTGGTCCAGGGAGACTGTCTGACCCTCCATTTTCTCTTATTTCATCCAATATGAGCTAGAAAAAAAAAAGACTGTGATTTGGCAGATTAACAGCACCTGTTATGACTTTTTCATTGTTGGTCACTGAGCAGACTACACACAACCAATGTTTTGCAAGGGCTGGATTCTTCACGGTGCATTCATTTTAAAACTCAAATGTGCAATACTATTTCTCTGTTTGCTGCATTCTCAGTTTTTTGTGATCCCTGCTGTTGAAATATTTAAAACCTTGAAAGTAATGACTGGAATGATACTTTCTCTTAAATTATCAATCATCTTAAATCTCTTAAATCATCTTAAATCATCAAAATTCATTTTTCATCAGAGTTAAGTGTTTAGAAAGCAACTTAATTATGCTAGATCCTGCCCTAACACTAGTTTTTGTTTTTTTTTCTTAAAGCAAGAAAATATACTTTGTTCTTATTGCATGGTTCTTTTATTATTTTATTCTTCAGTGATTTTGCTTCAAGACATTTTATGCATTATAACCTTTAGTAGTGACATGAAATTCTTGCAAGATGATTTATTAGGAAGGCACACTTTTACCTTTAATATGTCAAAGAATCATATTTCTAGATAAAACATCTTTTTAGGTTTTCTTCTAGGGGAACAGACATAGGAAGTTATGCTGTCTGAACGATGGTCACTCAGTGGTAGTATTTCACTAGGAAACTCTTTTCTTTTAAATGATTATTTAATGACTTAATGTGATCTAGTTCTTGTGCAAAGGAGAAAAAATTAGGCATTTCTTACAAAAAAAAAAAACAAAACCCTAATTCTCTATAATGTGGAGATGAAAGTATAAATAAATCAATTTCAAATTATATGAGACTATATTAAAATATGAAAGAAAGGTTAAGAGCACAGGATATAAAATTTAGGGACCAGGATGATCAGAGTAAAGAATTTTGAACCGGGTGTTGAAAACTAGTAGTTGAAAATATGTAGCTGACTCTGATGGAAAGTCTAGAGCAAAGAAGTAAAATCAATAGTTATCCATGCAAAGGTGGTTAGAAACTTATCTGCTCAGTTGTTACTGAGGTTCTCAGTGAAGAATAGGGGCGAAGTTTGAGTGTTTTAGGTACAAACAGGAGAGTTTATATTGAAACCTTGTAGAATATCAATTTTTAAAATTTTGGATGAAAAAACAGGGACAAAGAGGACTAAGATGTGATAAAACAGATGAGAGACTATTTAGTAGAAAACTGTCAAAGGCCACTGAATGTTGGAATGGTGGGAAGCATATTCTGATGTAAGATGTGCTCAGCTGTATCAATGGATGTGGGAAATTAAAGTCTGAAAAAAATACTAGTGAATGTAGCAACCAAAATTTAGTATAACCTTACTCATAAACATTTTCAGTAAAGAACAAATTAGACTTCTGTGAAATATCTAGTCTTTCAAGTCTTAAGTTGTAAAGATTACTCCTTTTTATGTTCCTACAGTTTCACTATAACAATAACTACTGTCCACAGTCACTGCTTCCTCATGGTGGACACTTCTGCAAGCACTGTATAGCTTCATGCTCTGGAGGCCATTGGCCTCCACACACACATGCATACATGATGTGGATTAAGCAGAGATACCATATAAAATAAAAATCTATCCCTGTACTGGTTTACATTATTATCTTCTTCATTACAAAGAATATCTACTATTCACATCTGCTCACCATATACTCTCCCCTGTTCTCCTATAACAGCAGTTTGGTTTTTTTTTTCAAAATTTCATATTATTATTCCTTTACATAAGTATACATTAGATTTGATTATTGATCTTTTATATTATTCTTATATATTAATATTAAAATAAAATTGAGTTGAGCTTATTTTATCTCTATATTTGAACTGTATTTCTAATAGGACATATTTCTAGAACAGTAATGATTAAAGTGTATGTGTATCTTAGTTGACAGTTTATGAGGGTTCTACAACTCACATTTCCACCAGTAATTATAATGAATTCAATTTCCCCACCTCACCAGCCTGCTTATTTTCATTACATTTAAATTTTCACTAGTGGGACACATGTTCTATTGTTGTTTTAACTGCACATTAATTTGATTCATATTGGGATTTATTCTTACTGAAAATTTAGTTTTCTTCTTTTGTGAGGTGCCTGTTTCTATTTGAAATTGATTTATAAGACTTACTTAGGTATTATAGTTATTTATTTATTTAGTAAGTGAACAGACAGTAATAAAGTTTTCTGAATTAATGACTTACTTTGTATAAAGGATTTGTCCTTGGTGACTGTAGAAACTACCATAATCAGGTAACTACTTGCACTACTGTCCTCTATGAAAATCAGGATACAGGCAAGCACACACAGCAAAATCTGCTCAGTTGTTACTGAGGTCCTCAGTGAAAATTACAATTTGTCTTGAATTATGAAATGAACTTTTCACATATTCTCAGTGCCATCTTCATTGATGCTTGTAAGAGTGTGTATATATATATATATATATATATATTCATACTGTGATAATGGATATATGCTTAATTTTAATTACTAATTCTACTTGTTGTGTATTTGGCATTATTTCCTATAGCACATCATGCTGTGAAATACATTCACACTGAGCTAATTCTTCCCATTCACATTAATGAAAAGAATAGGAACACATAATTTCTTAAAAGAACAGTAAGAGCCAAGTGCTAAAAAAAAAAAAAAACCTGCTTTCACTTACATAGCTCTCTTAAGTAATTTTTCTACTAGCAAGTCAAATATTCAATCCACTGCATCAGAGAAACAGAATTCAATCTTTTATTTGATATAATTATTTCCCTCTCATGAACTTTTTGCCCCTGGCATATTTCTTGCTACGAATGTAAAATATTTTAATTCATTTATCAAAGAATTAAAAATGCTACAGATGTACCAGTGTTCACAGTAATTACGAAATATCAAGCAATATATGAAATATCAAAATTAAATCACACAATCCTTAGATTCATAAAATCCAGCAGGGACATTATGGTACTTCAGTAATTACTTATTTCTAACTGCAAATAATAAAGACTCAAGTCTTAGAGAAATAAATATTTATTATCAGATTTTTTTTCTCTCTCCCAGTATCACTTCAATGGAATAGATAAATTTAACACACAATTCACCATATGTTAAACTCTCCTTACCTTAATTGTCATTGCCTTGCTAATGGCAAAGCTAGTTAAATATGCAACTAAATATGGAAATCTCCTTTTTAAAATGAGGAAGAGACCACTAGAAAATGTTATAGGTCAAATTAGAATAAAAAAATTTTTAAGCTGTATTTCTTCTGTAAATATCGGTGGCATTGTAACTAGCATAAGACTGACTCGATCTAGACTCATTCATTTTGAAAAGCCCATCCTAGATAAAAATACAACTTTTATATAAGTAAATGGATTTTCTCTTTTGAAAAAGGCATCAAATAAAAACAATTTCAGTTATTATAATCAGATGCTCCATAAGACAATTATTTTCTTATCTGCTTACTATGATTTCCTACCTTCCAAATAAGTCATCTGAAGAAAAGCCAAAATGATTTGCTAGTATGCACATGTTGTTATTGTTGACTATGGAAAAAATGTTTTTTAAAAATAACATTTTCATGGAATCATAAATGATCATTTAGCAGTTTTAGTAACAAAACTTTAAATATTATAAATTAATATTTCAAATTTCTAAAGGGATCTTAGTAATAACAGAACTGTGGCTGGGGCAAGAGAAGATAGGCATTCACTTCAGGTGCAGGATTTAGGATGGGGCAAATAACTCAGCTTTCAAGATGAATGTCTAAAATGCAATATTTTAAAAATCCAACTTAATGCAAAAGATCAATGAGGAGCAAAATACAAAATTTGTAAATAAAGAAAAGGTCTGACTCTGCATTTGCATAACTCAACTACACTCAATTTCCTGTACTATTAATAAAATACACTCAATGCTGGCACAACTAAAATTGGAAAATTTGATTTCCTAACATTACACTACAAAGCCATGTTTTTAAAAATCATGATATTTTGTGGTAACAAAAAGAAAAATAAAGAAGGATAGGTGATGATTTTGTATCTATCAATACTGAGATTAGATAAAAATGGTTCTCCAAAGAGAAATTATTCTCAAAAAGAGTAATTGCAATAAAATTCATTGATTACTATCTTTTGCTTTCTCTTCATTGATTCTTCCAATACAAACTTACAGTTCACAGGCATAATTTATTTATATTTTAAATATATCATTTATTTATATCATAAATTTTATATTGGATATAATTTATTATTCACTAATATTTATGTGGTTAACTTCTGTTTTGTGCTTCCCTTGAAGAAAACGAGTATGTCAAGGCTGTATATTGTCACCCTGCTTATTTAACGTATATGCAGAGTACATCGTGAGAAATGCTGAGCTCAAAGAAGCACAAGATGGAATCAAGATTGCCGGGAGAAATATCAATAACCTCAGATATGCAGATGACACCACCCTTATGGCAGAAAGTGAAGAGGAACTCAAAAGCCTCTGGATGAAAGTGAAAGAGGAGAGTGAAAAAGTTGGCTTAAAGCTCAACATTCAGAAAACTAAGATCATGGCATCTGGTCCCATGACTTCATGGGAAATAGATGGGGAAACAGTGGAAACAGTGTCAGACTTTGCTTTTTTGAGCTCCAAAATCACTGCAGATGGTGACTGCAGCTATGAAATTAAAAGATGCTTACTCCTTGGAAGGGAAGTTATGACCAATCTAGATAGCATATTGAAAAGCAGAGACATTACTTTGCCAACAAAGGTCTGTCTAGTCAAGGCTATGGTTTTTCCAGTGGTCATGTATGGATGTTAGAGTTGGACTGTGAAGAAAGCTGAGCACCAAAGAATTGATGCGTTTCAACTGTGGTGTTGGAGAAGACTCTTGAGAGTCCCTTAGACTGCAAGGAGATCCAACCAGTCCATTCTGAAGGAGATCAGCCCTGGGATTTGTTTGGAAGGAATGATGCTAAAGCTGAAGCTCCAGTACTTTGGCCACGTCATGCGAAGAGTTGACTCATTGGAAAAGACTCTGATGCTGGGAGGGATTGGGGGCAGGAGGAGAAGGGGACGACAGAGGATGAGATGGCTGGATGGCATCACCGACTTGATGGAC
>NW_011495013.1:4998262-5001613 GCF_000754665.1 Bison bison bison
CGGGAATTGGTGATGGACAGGGAGGACTGGCGTGCTGCGATTCATGGGGTCGCAAAGAGTCGGACATGACTGAGCGACTAAACTGAATTGAATAATTAAACTTTCACTGAGAGAACCCTCTGGAAATTTCTGCCATGCACCAGTCAGTAAGTAACCAAGAAATGTAGTCAAATCACCTACAGTAGCAGCAAATGTTAACTCTAAAATTGGTTTAGGAGTTGGTGGAACTTCTTAACAAGGTCAAATAAGGAATATTTTGAAGATACCCATTTCCATAAACCATTGATTCTATCTTTATCTTTAAATCCAATTAGCAACTATTTTTGTGCCACTGCATAGTATATTTGTCCTTTTGACAAAACTATACTATTTGTTTAAAATGTTTACTGAAGTAAAATTTATTCAGAATTGTTTAAAAGTAGAAAGTTGCAGATTTAAGAAATAAGAGAATTCAGGTTAGGAATATGCTAAGCATGGCAATCTTATTTTAGTAAAGAGTTACTAAAACAGAGTCTGAAATGAAAAGCAGAGATAGTAGAAATAACTTACTGAAAGCAGATGGTTGCCATAGTGATGAGATACATTCACTCTTGTGTTGATTGAAGGGAACTAGCAGAGGCCACAGAGGATGGATATCTTTGGGAACCTTTTTTTCCCCAACTTTTCTGTCCTAGTAAAAGATGGAGAGATTTAAGGTCAGAGAGAGCATGAAGATATTACAAATGAGAAAATTCTTCTTTAACCCAGCAATTATTAGCAGAATTAACTCCAAAATTATGTGGTCCAAATGATGGGGCAAATATTTAATAAAAATTTAATAAAAGTTGAGCTGGTGTGGCCAATAGATTCTACCTTGAGTATTATTCTTAACTGATTTGGTCATAGATGCCAGAATGCAGTTTAAAATAGACAAGCCACTGGTTCCTGGAAACAAAGGTGCAAGTATTCCTGTTAGCTTTTGGAATGTGAGCCAGGGAATAGCACACAGGGATCAAAGTGCTTTTCAGTAAAAGAACCAACAAAACAAAACTATTGGTGCATAGAAGAATCTATAATCCTAACCAAATTAGTAATGTCTATAACCCGTGCCTCAAGCCTAGAGCTATTCATACCCAAAATACCAGCATATAAAATCATAAACAAAAAAGAAAGAAATATCAGACTTTATAAAAAGTGAGAAAGTACTTTAAAAAATAATTTAGACTACTTCTTGTATTTTCACTATAAAATCAATTTCTCTTGAGTATATACTTGTGGAAATATTTTATTATTTTAAATTTATTATTTTAATTGGAGACTAATTACTTTACAATATTGTATTGGTTTTGCCATACATCAACATGAATCCACCAAGGATGTACACATGTTCCCCATCCTGAACCCCCTCCCACCTCCCTCCCCATACCATCCCTCTGGGTCATCCCAGTGCACCAGCCCCAACCATCCTATACCCTGCATCGAAACTGAACTGGTGACTCGTTACTTATACGATATTATTCATGTTTCAATGCCATTCTCCCAAATCATCCCACCCTCACCCTCTGTCATAGAGTCCAAAAGACTGTTCTATACATCTGTGTCTCTTTTGCTGTCTTGCATACAGGGTTATCATTACCATTTTTCTAAATTCCATATATATGCATTAGTATACTGAATTGGTGTTTTCCTTTCTGGCTTACTTCACTCTGTATAATAGACTCCAGTTTCATCCACCTCATTAGAACTGATTCAAATGTATTCTTTTTAATGGCTGAGTAATACTCCATTGTGTATATGTACCACAGCTTTCTTATCCATTCATCTGCTGATGGACATCTAGGTTGCTTCCATGTCCTGGCTATTATAAACAGTGCTGCGATGAACACTGGGGTACACGTGTCTCTTTCAATTCTGGTTTCCTCGGTGTGTATGCCCAGCAGTGGGATTGCTGGGTCATAAGGCAGTTCTATTTCCATTTTTTTTAAGGAATCTCCACACTGTTCTCCATAGTGGCTGTACTAAGTTTGCATTCCCACCAACAGTGTAAAAGGGTTCCCTTTTCTTCACACCCTCTCCAGCATTTATTGCTTGTAGACTTTTGGATTGCAGCCATTCTGACTGGTGTGAAATGGTACCTCATTGTGGTTTTGATATGCATTTCTCTGATAATGAGTGATGTTGAGCATCTTTTCATGTGTTTGTTAGCCATTTGTATGTCTTCTTTGGAGAAATGTGTATTTAGTTCTTTGGCCCAGTTTTATTGGGTCGTTTATTTTTCTGGAATTGAGCTACAGGAGTTGCTTGTATATTTTTGAGATTAGTTGTTTGTTAGTTGCTTCATTTGCTATTATTTTCTCCCATTCTGAAGGCTGTCTTATCACCTTGCTTATAGTTTCCTTTGTTGTGCAGAAGCTTTTAATTTTAATTAGGTCCCACTTGTTTATTTCTGCTTTTATTTCTAATATTCTGGGAGGTGGGTCATAGAGGATCCTGCTGTGATTTCGTAAAAGGCAATGGCACGCCACTCCAGTACTCTTGCCTGGAAAATCCCATGGACGGAGGAGCCTGGTAGGCTGCAGTCCACGGGGTCTCAAAGATTCGGACATGACTGAGCGACTTCACATTCACTTTTCACTTTTCACTTTCATGCATTGGAGAAGGAAATGGCAACCCACTCCAGTGTTCTTGCCTGGAGAATCCCATGGACGGGGGAGCCTGGTGAGTTGCCGTCTATGGGGTCGCACAGAGTCGGACATGACTGAAGCGACTTAGCAGCAGCAGTAGCAGCTGTGATTTATGTTGGAGAGTTTTTTGCCTATGTTCTCCTCTTAGAATTTTATAGTTTCTGGTCTTACATTTAGATCTTTAATCCATTTTGAGTTTATTTTTGTGTATAGTGTTAGAAAGTGGTCTAGTTTCATTCTTTTATAAGTGATTGACCAGTTTTCCCAGCACCACTTGTTAAAGAGATTGTCTTTTCTCCATTGTATATTTTTGCCTCCTTTAAAGACCTATATATAGAAAGCTATAAAACACTGGTGAAAGAAATCAAAGAGGACACTAATAGATGGAGAAATATACCATGTTCATGGATCGGAAGAATCAGTATAGTGAAAATGAGTATACTACCCAAAGCAATCTATAGATTCAATGCAATCCCTATCAAGCTACTAAAGGTATTTTTCACAGAACTAAAACAAATAATTTCACAATTTGTATGGAAATAAAAAAAACCTCGAATAGCCAAAGTAATCTTGAGAAAGAAGAATGGAACTGGAGGAATCAACCTGCCTGACTTCAGGCTCTACTACAAAGACACAGTCATCAAGACAGTATGGTACTGACACAAAGACAGAAATATAGATCAATGGA
>NW_011495013.1:5001713-5012238 GCF_000754665.1 Bison bison bison
AATGGCTGAGTAATACTCCATTGTGCATATGTATCACAGCTTTCTTATCCATTCATCTGCTGATGGGCACCTAGGTTGCTTCCATGTCCTGGCTATTATAAACAGTGCTGTGATGAACATTGAATAGCCAAAGTAATCTTGAGAAAGAAGAATGGAACTGGAGGAATCAACCTGCCTGACTTCAGGCTCTACTACAAAGACACAGTCATCAAGACAGTATGGTACTGACACAAAGACAGAAATATAGATCAATGGAACAAAATAGAAAGCCCAGAGATAAATTCACACACCTATGGAAATATTTTTGAAAATTTTATCTTTGCATTGGGGATATATGTAGACCTATAATTGATTCATGTTGAAGTTTGATAGAAAACAACAAAATTCTGTAAAGCAATTATCCTTCAATTAAAAAATAATTAAAAGAAGAATACATTTAATAAGTTAAATTAGTTTTGACTGAGAAGTTGATTTGCATCTGGGAGAGAGAAGAAATAGACCTAACATAAGAAAAATGAAATAAACTACACTCTATTGAAAACAAAACTAATGTCCAAGGAAATTTAGGACTCTGAGGGGATAGAATATGATATATGGATTTGCTTATCAGGATATTTTCTAGTAAGCATACTTGTATTGAGTTTTCAATAAAGAATAATTTTATATGGAAAATGACATAATAATGGTTTCCAAACATTGTCACATCTTTCCTTCAAGAAAAAATAATGCAGAACTAAAATATACCAAAAGATAAATGCAGAACTATCCCAGTTGAATCAGGAATGGAGGAATGGGTACCTCAAATGCTCAGATCATTTTGCAACCATTGCTTCTTCTCCCACCAACTCACAACTGGCTTTGTGATATTCCTTTTGATAAGAATCACTGGAAAACAACTTAGACTGGAATTTGGACAAACTCTCTATATATGAATGTCAGACTAGTTTTTAATAACTGAAGATATTAATATCCAACAATAGCTTCCTTTTAACTTCATTTTAGCAAATGAATGATAATCAAAAAGAAAGCAAGAACATGCTACCATGTGGAGACTGTGTGGACACAGAAATAACTCAGAACAGAGAGATTTATTAGAAGGCTAAACATTAATCCAGGAAAGAAGTGGCTGTGTTCTAAATCATGATAGAAATCTTGGACAAATGGGACAGAAGAATGAATAGGTTCAAAAAAATATTTGGATGATAGGACTCAGAGGATTAGATGGTTGGATTTCTTACTGGCTATGGGAAAGATAAGAAGGAGGAATAAGTCAAGGAAGAATGGATTTTTGGCTCAACAGTGGAGTGAGTGATACTAATCCACAAGATAATAAATTTAGGCTGAGTGATTTGAGTTTGACACATGTGGAGTTTCTGAGGTCCCTGAGAAATTTTAAGTGGAGATGCTGAATTCATAGAGTTTTAGGTCCATATATCAAGTAAGAGCCAGAAGAATGCAGATATACAGATATATATATATATCTGTATATATGTATATACACAGACACATATATGTATATAGCTGACAATTGAAGCAATGAAAATTGATGATATCAAGTTGAATGTAGACAGTGAAACTGTAAGGAAAATAAAGGTAGAGCAAAGGAGAGGAAAATAATAGAAGGGGATTTATAGAAGATGTTTGTTGAGTAGAGAGCATGAGATGAGGAGCCTACTCATAAGAATAAAATGGTAGTCACAAAATATGTTTCTCCAGAGCTATTCTTACTCAGGTGAATATCCTTTTAAAACTTTTGTTTCACTACTAAGCATCAAAAGTCCAGATACATAGCAGTATTATTTACCTTTATGAACATCCAAGACAAATACTAAATAATTGGATAATGAACTTAGATTACTGAAAATCTAAGGCTATGTCTCCACTTCTAGATATTCTAGGTTCAGAAATGATTTAGCTCCTTTTTGACTGGTGAATGTGATTGGAAATTCTATTAAATACTGGCTTTTGTTTGTAAATTGTAAGTCAAAATCCAATAAGGTAACTACTTTAACAGATTAGAATCAAATAACTGTGTTTAATCTATAAAGATAATTTAAAAGATAAAAAAAAAAAAAAAAACTCAAAAACATTTGCTTTCCAAAAAAACAAGTTCTATTGTAAGAAAATCTGGAGTAAATCAAAATTTGAACTATACCAGAGCAATTCTAAATCATGATGGTTGGTCACATAGTTTTAAGGCATAAATAATAAGAAAGCACAACACATTAAACACAGGATTATAGAAATAATTTTTCAAAGGGAAGAAATAAAAAAATAAAAACTCAAAGTTTAATTTCTTTACAAATTATTTTAGTAAATTGGACTCTAGGTGTCTCAGGCATAGCAGATTCCTACTGTGTACCAGAACAGTGCTTTCCAGCCATCTGTCTTACATTCTTAATATGATCTCTTTACAACTGTTATGAAAATTTAGTATCGTTAAAACTATCTTACAGGTTAGAAAACTAAGGTTAACAGAAATGAAAATTACATAGGAAGTAAATAATGCAGCAAAAAATTTCACTTTGGTGTGTTACTTTTCCATTCTAAATAGAAAAGTGGTTGTCTTCAATTTCTTCAGCAGTATCTTATAACTTTTGGAGTAGATATCTTTTGCCTCTTTAGGTAGGTTTATTCCTAAGTATTTTTTGTTTTCTTTTTGACCCCAAAATAAATGGAATTCTTTCTTTAACTTCTATTTCTGATACTTTGTTCTTATATTATTAACTTTTTAAAGTTGTTACATCATTATTTGTTTCTAGGTTTACATATAATTGACTAATCTACCACAGTGGGATAATACAGTAATTGCTGCCAAGTCGCTTCAGTCGTGTCCGACTCTGTGCGACCCCATGGATTGCAGCCGACCAGGCTTCTCCGTCCATGGGATTCTCCAGGTAAGAACACTGGAGTGGGTTGCCATTTCCTTCTCCAAATACAGTA
Source organism: Bison bison bison (assembly GCF_000754665.1). Classification (NCBI taxonomy): domain Eukaryota; kingdom Metazoa; phylum Chordata; class Mammalia; order Artiodactyla; family Bovidae; genus Bison; species Bison bison. The sequence continues at coordinate 5,004,657 of NW_011495013.1, forward strand.
ATTATGTTAATACAAATAATTTCTCCCATTTTGCATGTAAAAGAACAAAACATGTAGCCCAACAGATGCTAAGGGCTAAGGTCTAGGGAAGGAATCCATAGCATGGCAGATAAGGAAATAAGCAGATAGCATGTTCTGACTGGGCTATCTTCCTGTCCTTAGTAATATGCCTAAAAAACTCTGTCACCCAACTAGATGTGGGTAAAGGAGTTCTGACAGGAGACTGACATTACCAAGGCACAGAATAGATTAGAGAAATGTGGAAAATATATCTCAGAAAGGGTAAACAAAAAATATGCAACATAACTGCTAATTGCAGGGATGTGATACTCTGAATATTTTATGCACTAATGATGTCATTTCACATAGTCCACAAAGATTATCTCTTATATTATTTGAAAATAAGATAGCTTTTAGAAGATTCTTTCATTCATTATGCTTTAATTTACATAATATAATTAGTTCATACTCTTATTGGTATTCTGACTTGCCATAACAATCCTTCATTTTCAAACACTTCTTGTATGCTTCTTTTAAATTTTGGCTGCATAATTTCCACTTAACCTCTGCACCCGTGTTGCTCTTTCAATTTCCATAATCAACTAACCATAATTTCTCTTTTGAGTAATGTTCTGTCTAAAATCCTGACTGGTTTTACTTTTATTTATAAATTTTAACCTGTTCTGTATTGTCCCCTTTTGTCACATAAAATTATGAATCCAGAAGAAAACAAATATTTCAAGAGATAATTTTTCCACAAGTCACTTTTTTAGATAACTAGAATGAGGTATGTTGATAAAAAATGTTCTCCAGAAGACAAACCATTTAAATGAGATATCCATCATCTAGTAGTCAGTTGTACTCCCATAGTGTCTTAAGAGATATAGTTAATCAGATTAATACACATATATTCTATTTAAAGAAATGTTAATGTATATCTTCTCAACATATGCGTTATCTCAATATTTTTCAAATGAGTAAACTGAAACATAAATCATATGTATGCTGACAATCAGCAAAAAAATAATGATGAAATACCAATTCCAACCAGATTTACCATCTCAATAGTTTACACACACATCACTGCATTTTAAGGCTTGTGTACACAGACTCTTATAATCTCACTTTTAGAGGATAAAATATTAGTCTTTTATTTTTGCATTATAAGAAAGTCCTGAGTTTCTAAATATTTTTAACTTATCAGTCCTTTATAAGGAAATAACTGGACAGCAGAAATATATAACAGGTCAGCATTTATAGGACAGCATTTATAGGAGACCATGGCATGATAAGAACAATAATCTGAGCTTGCAACTGTTGCCATCCATCATATAGGAAATACAAATAGAGCTGATATTTGGGAAAAGGATATATGCTGGCAAATCTGGGTTTAAATTATAAGCAGTTGCTAATGCTTTTCATTGGGCTTTTCTCAGGAAGTATTTTTTTTTTCTCATTAAAAGCAATTTGACAACTCAACATAACAGGTAGGGCAAACAAATGACTCAGGTCTAGCAACAGAGGGTAGGAACCATTTCTGTAATCAAATGGAAATCTCAGTAGCATTATGAAAGTAAGGAGAGCATCTGCATTTGAATTTTGCCAAAAAGACAGATGCTCTTGGAACAGCCCCTTCCACTGCTGGTGGCTAAATCCCAGTAGGGTACTACTGTAATGCTATTCTGATTATATTTTATTATTTTACTCATAGGCATGTTTTACTCAGAATATTGCAACTTCAATGGACATTAAATGGCATGTGTTCACATTAGACTTTCACTGGCAGTTCCAGTCTATGTGAAATATTCTAGTCTAAGAAGAATTTGACCCCAGTCTTGCTGAAAACATTCCCCCTTTTAAATTTAGCTCTAATACTTTAACATACAAAGGTTTCCTGCCTGCCAATGCAGGAGATGCGAGTTTGATCCCTGGGTCAGGAAGATGCCCTGGAGAAGGAAATGGCAACTCACTCCAGTATTCTTGCCTGGGAAATTCCATGGACAGAAGAGCCTGGTGGGCTACAGTCCATGGGGTCACAAAGAGTTGCACACCACTAAGTGACTGAACACCAGCACAGAGGCCTCAGTTTTACATACATAAAAGAAAATTATTCAAACGGAAACCAACAGGATCCTGTAAGGCCTTCTTGGGAACAGACTGCCTTCTCCCAACACACATACAACCCCAGGTCCCCTAGCTCTTGTTTTTAGAAAAGCTTTATCTTATTCTGCCTTCCCTGAGTTACAAAGAGCAAATTTAATCAGAAAAGTGAGAAAAGGCAAAAATAAAGGAAAGCACTCAAGCAAGACAAAATAATAATAGTTTAGCCATAAAACAAAGTTCAGGACCCTTAGTTCCTCCTCAAAGGCCATAGATAATATATTGAGCCATGTCTTCAAGTTATTTTGCTGATACTAAAACCCCCATCTGGTAGAGGAGGTTAACTGCATGCTGAACACCAACACAAAGACCCCAGACCAGGTGCAACCAGAAGGCTGATGTCTGAGATTCCTGAATCATCCTGTTACCTCAACCCCAATCAGAGAACTGTGCATGAGCTGATCATGCACCCTACAACCCCTCCATCACATTGGTTTTAAAAAACACTTCCCCCAAAGCCATCAGAAAATTTGGGTCTTTTGAGCACAAGCTTTCCATTCTCCTTGCTTGGTACTCTGCAACCAACACTGTACTTTCCCTCACCACAACCTGGTGTCAGTAGACTGGCTTTGCTGCATGTCTGGTGAGAAGGCTCAAAGTGGTTTTGTAGAAAGCCTACAGTCACTAGACATAAGACATTTCTTAACATTGTAAAATTATGTCAGAAACACTGAGAAAGAAGTTATATTTATCAAGGACTGTGCATGCATTCTCAAGCAGCAGGGGACCAGCTGAACAAGCTCCAAGGACAGGCGTGAGTTGCTGCTGCTATCTCAGATTCCAGAGGTGGGCACAGATCCCTACTATTGCCAAGGGTCCTGTAAGTGGGTGCTGGTCATGCCTCCTCTTGCCCAGGAGACTGCATGAACCATCAAACATCCTGAACACTCCCTATCAAAGGGATAATGACCAGCATATGCCAAGGAAAGAGATGGCTAACATCCAAAATAAAAGTAGCCCTCACATTAAAAAAAAAAAATTAAACCCACATAAGCTACTCAGGGATATTCCTGACTGGAAAAGCCCTCCAAGACTATAGTAAAGAACTATTTTCCCTAAACTCACGAGTGAAAGCCACTCAGCCATGTCTGACTCTTTGTGACCGCATGGACTATACAATCCATGGAATTATCCAGGCCAGAATAATGGAATGGATAGCTTTTCCCTTTTGCAGGGGATCTTCTCAACCCAGGAATTGAATCAGGGTCTCCTGCATTGCAGGCTGATTCTTTACCAACTGAGCTATCAGGGAAGCACTAAACTCACAAAGTATGAGAAATAAAGGTAAAATAAGGAAGGAGATGAACCACTCCCAGCTAAAGGATCAAGAGAATTTCCCTGAAGGAACAAACAATTAAAAAGACATCTTCATACTAACAGACACTGAGTTCAAAAAAAGAATGTAAATACTGAGGGAATGAAGAAAAGCTATCAATAGAAATGCAGATTACTATAAAAAACTATAAACTATAAGGAGGAGCCAAGAAAAATTAGAAAATTATTTTGCCAAGTTAAAAGCTGGTATATGGGCAATGAAGCAGAATGAATCATGCAAAAGAAAGAAGGTTATCCAGAAGGTAGAATAATGGAAATTACACAATCAGTATAGCAGACAGAAAGCCAAATGAAAAGTGAAAGCACTATAACAGACCTATGGGATAATATAATGTATGCCAATCTACAAAGAAATCCAGAAGGAGAATAAAAAGGGGATCGAAAATGTATTTAAAGAAATCACGGCTGAAAATTCCCCAAACCTAAAGAAGGAAAAGGATATCCAGACACAGAAAACACAAAGGATCCCAAGGAAGATGAAATCAAACAGACAAGACAGATTAAAAAAAAAAAAGTCAAAAATTCTAAAGGCAGCAAGAGAAAAACAGAGTCAATTGCAAGGAAATCTCCCTAAGGCTATCAGCTGAATTCTCTACAGAAACAGTGACGGCCAGAAGGGAGTGGAAAATTTTATTCAAGGTCTTGAAACGTTCTGTGGTCTAGAATATTCTACACAGCAAGACTATCATTTAGAATAGGAAAAGAAATAAACACTTTCTCAGACAAGCAAAAGTCAAAAGAATATAACAATAGTAAACCTACACTAATAGGAATATTGAAAGTGAAAGTGAAGTCGCTCAGTCGTGTCTGACTCTTTGCGACCCCACGGACTGTAGCCTACCAGGCTCCTCTGTCCATGGGATTTTCCAGGCAACAGTACTGGAGTGGATTGCCATTTCCTTCTCCAGGGGATCTTCCCAACCCAGGGACTGAACCCAGGTCTCCTGCACTGTAGACAGATGCTTTACTGTCTGAGCCACCAGGGAATATTGAAAGGTCTTCTCTAAATAGAAAAGAAGCAAGAAGATATGGGAAACAGGAAATCACAGTTGTAAAGTAAATCACTTAAACAAGCCAGTATTCAGATCAAAAGGAATAAAAGACTATATAAGAAAGCAATGAAACACAAAGAAAGAGCATAAATATTATCATAAAGATGTAAAAAAGGATATTAAAATAATGAAATGGGGATGAGAAAGATTCACAAAAACCAAAAAGAATAGAACACAAGCTTAAAATAAAAGGAAACCTCCAAACCACACACACACACACAAAAGGAAAAAAAAAAAGGCAGAGAAACAACTGGAAAACAAGGTTTAAAATGGTAATACATACATATGTATCAATAATTACTTTAAATGACTGAATACTACAATCAAAAGACATAGAGTGGTAGGTAGAATTTTTTTTTAAAGTCTATAATATGCTGGCTCCAATGGACCCACACACACAGATTAAAAGTGATGGGATAGAAAAGTATATTTCATGTGAACAGAAAGGACAGGAAAGTGGGAGTTGCAATACTTACCAGAAAAAAATACACTTTAAAACAAAGGCCATGAAAAATATAATGAAGGATACTAATAATAAAAAGGATCAGTAAAAGAGGAGGCTTTACAGTCATCAATATATATGCATCTAATGTGTGTGTGACTGTTTTAATCACTCAGTTGTGTCTGACTCTTTGTGACCCCACTGACTATAGCCCACTAGACTCCTCTGTCCATGGAATTCTCTAGGCAAGAATACTGGAGTGGGCTGTAATTTCCTTCTCCAAGGGCTCTTCCCTACCTAGGGATTGGAACTGGGTCTCCTACATTGCCAGCAGATTCCTTACCATCTGTGACACCAGGGAAGCCTAATGTAAGAGCACACAAATACATAAAATAAATACTAACAAACAAAAAGGGAGAAATTGATGGGAACACAGTAAGAGTAGAAGACTTTAATAACCTACTCACATCAATGGACAGATATTCAACACAGAGAAATAAGGCAATCAGTTCAGTTCAGTCATTCAGTCGTGTTCAACTCTTTGCAACCCCATGGACTGCAGCACGCTAGGCTTCCCCATCCATCACAAACTCCCAAAGCTTGCTCAAACTCACGTCCATCAAATGGGTGATGCCATCCAACCATCTCATCCTCTGCCATCCCCCTTATCCTCCTGCCTTCAATCTTTCCCAATATCAGGGTCTTTTCCAATGAGTCACTTCTTCACATCACATGGCCAAACTATTGGCGTTTCAGCTTCAGCATCAGTCCTTCCAATGAATATTCAGGACTGATTTCCTTTAGGATGGACTGGTTGGATCTCCTTGCAGTCCAAGGGACTCTCAATAGTCTTCTTCAACACCACAGTTCAAAAACATCAATTCTTTAGCACTCAGCTTTCTTTATAGTCCAAGTCTCACATCCATACATGACTACTGGAAAAATCATAGCTTTGACTAGACGGATCTTTGTTGGCAAAGTAATGTCTCTGCTTTTTAACATGCTGTATAGGTTGGTCATAGGTATTATTCCAAGAACAAGCATCTTTTAATTTCATGGTGATTTTGGAGCCCCCCAAAATAAAGTCAGTCACTGTTTCCATTGTTTCCCATGTCATAGGTTTTATTCCAAGAACAAGCATCTTTTAATTTCATGGTGATTTTGGAGCCTCCCAAAATAAAGTCAGTCACTGTTTCCATTGTTTCCCATGAAGTGATGGGACTGGATGCCATGATCTTAGTTTTCTGAATGTTGAATTTTCAGTCAACTTTTAAACTCTCATCTTTCACTTCCATCAAGAGGCTCTTTAGTTCTTTTTTGCTTTCTGCCATAAGAATTGTGTCATCTGCATATCTGAGGTTGTTGATATTTCTCCTGACAATCTTGATCCCAGCTTGTGCTGGATACAGCAGTAGAGATCTTAAATGATACAATCTTAAGTGAGACTTAAGATCTTTTCAGGACATACAAAAAACAGAATACATATTATTTTCAAGTGCACATGGAACATTATCTAGGACTGACCACATACTAGGACACAAAACTAACCTCAACTAATTAAAGAGTACAGAAATTACTTCAAGTATCTTCTCTGACTTAAGCTAGAAATCTACCACAGAAAAATAAGTGAGAAAAAAATGATTATATGGAGACTAAACAACATGTACTAAAAACCCAATAAGAACAAGAAAATCATAAAGGAAATTAAAAAAAAATAACTTAAGACAAATGACAATGAACATGCAACCATACCAAATCTATGAGAAACAGCAAAAATCAGTTCTTAGAAATCCACAGCCTTCCAAGAAAGATGGAAGATCCACTGCATGCATGCATGCTAAGTCACTTCAGTTGTGTTCAACTGTTTTTGACCCTATGGACCATAGCCCACCAGTCACTGCTGTCCATGGGATTCTCCAGGCAAAAACACTGCAGTGAGTTGCCATTTTCTCCTCAAGGGGATCTTCCTGACCCATGGATTGAACACACATTTCCTGCATACAGGATAATTCTTTATCACTGAGCCTTCTGGGGAGCCTAGCTTCACAGATGAGTTCTACTAAATATACAAAGAAGAAATTGTATGGATCCTTCTCAAAGTCTTCCAAAATACTGAAGAGGAGGGAAGACTCCCAAAGACATAAACCAGACATCAGATCAGATCCGTCGCTCAGTCGTGTCCGACTCTTTGCGACTCCATGAATCACAGCACGCCAGGTCTCCCTGTCCTTTACCAATCCCGGAGTTCACTCAGACTCACGTCCATCGAGTCAGTGATGCCATCCAGCCATCTCATCCTCTGCCGTCCCCTTCTGCTCCTGCCCCCAATCCCTACCAGCATCCGAGTCTTTTCCAGTGAGTCAACTCTTCGCATGAGGTGGCCAAAGTACTGGAGTTTCAGCTTTAGCATCATCCCTTCCAAAGAAATCCCAGGGCTGATGTCCTTCAGAACGGACTGGTTGGATCTCCTTGCAGTCCAAGGGACTCTCAAGAGTCTTCTCCAACACCACAGTTCAAAAACATCAATTCTTTAGCACTCAGCTTTCTTTATAGTCCAAGTCTCACATCCATACATGACTACTGGAAAAATCAT
>NW_011495013.1:5012790-5024593 GCF_000754665.1 Bison bison bison
AAATAGATGTTTTTCTGGAACTCTCTTGCTGCTACCATGATCTAGCAGATGTTGGCAATTTGACCTCTGGTTCCTCTGCCTTTTCTAAAACCAGCTTGAACATCAGGAAGTTCACAGTTCACATATACCACCAAAAAAGAAAATTAAAGGCCAATATTTTTGAATATAGATGTAAAAATTCTCAGTAAAATGTTTGCAAACTAAATCTAACAACACATAAAAAAGATTACACACCATGTCCAAGTGGGATTCATTCAAAGTTAATAAGGATAGTTCAACAGAAATCAATGTAATATACATCAACACAAGTCAAAAACCACATGATCATCTCAATAGGAAAAAGGCATTCCACAAAAGTCCACATCCATTCATGATAATAACTCTTTTCAAGTTGGTATAGAGTAAACATATCTTAGTATGATAAAAGCCATATATAACAAATCCACAGCTAGTATAATACTCAATGTTGAAAAGCTGAAAGCCTTCTCACTAAAATCTGGAACAAGACAAAGATGACTATTCCCACAACTTCTATTCAACATAGTATTGGAAGTCTTAGCCACAGCAATTAGGCATGTAAAAGAAATAAAATGTATCCAAAATGAAAGGAAGGGGTATAATTATTACTATATGCAGATAATAGTATATATAAAATATACATATATATAGGATTAAAATATGTGATACTACATATAAAAAATCCTAAGGAATCTACACAAAACGTATAAGAACAGATTAAACCAATTCAATAAAGTAGCAGGCTACAATATTAATGTTAGGAAACCAGTTGTATTTCTTTACCTTAAGAGAGAAATACCAGAAAATGAATATTAAAAACAAGTACTTTTTAAAACCACACCAAAAATAAAATACTCAGAGAAATCTGATCAAGGAGGTGAATGAATTACATGCTGAGAGATATAAAACATGAAGAAAGAAAACTAAAGATGATTCAAAGAAATGGAAAGATATCCCATGCTCTTGGATTAAAAAATAATAATAATGTGAAAATGGCAATACTATAATTTACAGATTTAATGTTGTCCCTCTCAAATTACCCAGGACATTTTTCACAGAACTAGAACAAATAATCCAAAAAATTCATATATGTTGCCAAAGCAATACAAAGAAAAAACAAAGCAGGCGGCATAACACTCCCATACTTAAGCCAACAATACAAAGCTGCACTAACAAAGCTACACTAATCAAAATAGCAGTATTGGTTAAAAAAAAAAAAAAAACAAAACCAGACACAGACATTGGGATCAATGGCATAGAACAGGAAGCCTGGAAATAAACCCACACACCTATTCTCAATTAGTCTTCAACGAAAGAAGCAAGGATATAAAATGGGAAAAGAACCTCCACAAGTAGTGGTGGGAAAGTTGGACAGTTGCAGGTAAATCAATGAAGTTAGAACATACTCTTATACCATGCACAAAAATAAACTCAAAATGGCTTAAAGACTTAATATAAGACATGACCATAGAACACCTACATAGGCACAATATCCTGTGACATAATTATACCAATGTCTTTGTTCACTCGCCCAAGGAAATAGAAATAAAAATAAACAAATGGGACCTAATCAAACTTATAAGCTTTTGTACCTTAAAGGAAATCCTGAAGAAAACAAACAAACAAAAAAAATGGGATAAAATATTTGCAATCAATGTGACCAATAAGGACTTAATCTCCAAAATAAACAAACAGCTCATACAACTAAAAGCAACAACAAAATAAACAGCCTAATTGACAAATGGGAAGAAGATATAAATAGACATTTCTGCAAAGAAGACATGCATATGGCCAATAGGCACTAGAAAAGATGCTCAACATTATAAATTGCTAGAGAAATGCAAATCAAAACTACAATGAATTACCACCTTACACCTGTCAGAAAGCCACCACTAAAATGTCTACAAATAAATGCTAGAGAGAGTACAGAGAAAAGGGAACCCCCCTACACTGTTGGTGGGAATGTATAATAAGTTGTAAAACAGTATGGAAGATCCTCAAAAAACTAAAAACAGAATTACCATATAATCCAGGTCATGGGCATACAACCAGACGTAACTGTAATTCAAAAAGATACATGCACCCCTGTATTCATGAAAACACTATTCACAATAGCCAAGACATGGAAAAAATCTAAATGCTCATTGACAGATGAATGGATAAAGATATGGTACTTATGTACAATAGAATACTGCTGCTACTGCTAAGTCACTTCAGTCGTGTCAGACTCTGTGCGACCCCATAGACAGCAGCCCACCAAGCTCTCCCGTCCCTGGGATTTTCCAGGCAAGAACACTGGAGTGGGTTGCCATTTCCTTCTCCAATGCATGAAAGTGAAAAGGGAAAGTGAAGTCACTCAGTCATGTCCAACCCTCAGCGATCCCATGCACTGCAGCCTTCCAGGCTCCTCTGTCCATGGGATTTTCCAGGCAAGAGTACTGGAATGGGGTGCCATTGCCTTCTCCACAGTGGAATACTACCTAGCCATAAAAAAGAATGAAATCACACCATTTGCAGCAATGTGGAAGGACCTAGAGATTACCATACTAAGTAAGCAAGAGAAAGATACATTCCATATGATATCACTTATATGTGGAATGTAAAATATGGCACAAATAAACATATCTGTGACACAGAAACACATTCAAGACATAGAAAAAAGACTTCTCATTGCCAAGGAAGAGGGAGGATGAGGAATGCACTGGGAGTCTGTGATTTGTAGATGCATAATATTATATGGTCAACACTGAAATCAGATTGATTATATTCTTTGCAGCCAAAGATGGAGAAGCTCTATACAGTCAGCAAAAACAAGACCAGGAGCTGACTGTGGCTGAGACCATGAACTCCTTATTGCCAAATTCAGATTAAATTGAAGAAAGTAGGGAAAACCACTAGACCATTCAGGTATGACCTAAATCAAATCCCTTATGATTATACAGTGGAAGTGAGAAATAGATTTAAGGGCTTAGATCTGATAGATAGAGTGCCTGATGAACTATGGAATGAGGTTCATGACATTGTACAGGAGACAGGGATCAAGACCATCCCCAATGGAAAAGAAATGCAAAAAAAAAGGAGAAAAGGAAAGATATAAGCATCTGAATGCAGACTTCCAAAGAATAGCAAGAAGAGATAAGAAAGCCTTCCCCAGGGATCAATGCAAAGAAATAGAGGAAAACAATAGAATAGGAAAGAATAGAGATCTCTTCAAGAAAATTAGAGATACCAAGGGAACATTTCATGCAAATATGGGCTCAATAAAGGACAGAAATGGTAGGGACCTAACAGAAGCAGAAGATATTAAGAAGAGGTGGCAAGAATACACAGAAGTACTGTACAAAAAAGAGCTTCACGACCCAGATAATCACGATGGTGTAATCACTGACCTAGAGCCAGATATCCTGGAATGTGAAGTCAAGTGGGCCTTAGAAAGCATCACTACGAACAAAGCTAGTGGAGGTGATGAAATTCCAGTTGAGCTGTTCCAAATCCTGAAAGACGATGCTGTGAAAGTGCTGTACTCAATATGCCAGCAAATTTGGAAAACTCAACAGTGGCCACAGGACTGGAAAAGGTCAGTTTTCATTCCAATCCCAAAGAAGGCAATGCCAAAGAATGCTCAAACTACTGCACAATTGCACTCATCTCACACGCTAGTAAAGCAATGCTCAAAATTCTCTAAGCCAGGCTTCAGCAATATATGAACTGTGAAATTCCTGATGTTCAAGCTGGTTTTAGAAAAGGCAGAGGAACTAGAGATCAAATTGCCAACATCTGCTGGATCATGGTAGCAGCAAGAGAGTTCCAGAAAAACATCTATTTCTGCTTTATTGACTATGCCAAAGCCTTTGACTGTGTGGATCACAGTAAACTGTGGAAAATTCTGAAAGAGATGGGAATACCAGATCACCTGATCTGCCTCTTGAGAAATTTGTATGCAGGTCAGGAAGCAACAGTTAGAACTGGACATGGAACAACAGACTGGTTCCAAATAGGAAAAGGAGTCCGTTAAGGCTGTATACTGTCACCCTGTTTATTTAACTTATATGCAGAGTACATCATGAGAAACACTGGACTGGAAGAAACACAGGCTGGAATCAAGATTGCTGGGAGAATTATCAATAACCTCAGATATGCAGATGACACCACCCTTATGGCAGAAAGTGAAGAGGAACTCAAAAGCCTCTTGATGAAAGTGAAAGTAGAGAGTGAAAAAGTTGGCTTAAAGCTCAACATTCAGAAAACAAAGATCATGGCATCTGGTCCCATCACTTCATGGGAAATAGATGGGGAAACAGTGGAAACAGTGTCAGACTTTATTTTTCTGGGCTCCAAAATCACTACAGATGGTGACTGCAGCCATGAAATTAAAAGACACTTACTCCTTGGAAGGAAAGTTATGACAAACCTAGATAGCATATTGAAAAGCAGAGATTACTTTGCCAACAAAGGTCCATCCAATCAAGGCTATGGTTTTTCCTGTGGTCATGTATGGATGTGAGAGTTGGACTGTGAAGAAGGCTGAGCATCGAAGAATTGATGCTTGTGAACTGTGGTGTTTGAGAAGACTCTTGAGAGTCCCTTGGACTGCAAGGAGATCCAACCAGTCCATTCTGAAGGACATCAGCCCTGGGATTTCTTTGGAAGGAATGATGCTGACGTTGAAACTCCAGTACTTTGGCCACCTCATGCGAAGAGTTGACTCATTGGAAAAGACTCTGATGCTGGGAGGGATTGGGGGCAGGAGGAGAAGGGGACGACAGAGGATGAGATGGCTGGATGGCATCACTGACTCAGTGGACGTGAGTCTGAGTGAACTCTGGGAGTTGGTGAAGGACAGGGAGGCCTGGCATGCTGCGATTCATGGGGTCGCAAAGAGTCGGACAGGACTAAACTGAACTGAAATCACTACAGATGGTCACAGCAGCCATGAAATTAAAAGATGTTTACTCCTTGGAATAAAAGTTATGACCAACCTAGATAGCATATGGAAAAGCCTAGATTACTTTGCCATAAAGGTCCATGTAGTCAAGGCTATGGTTTTTCCAGTGGTCAGGTATGGATGTGAGAGTTGGACTGTGAAGAAAGCTGAGCACCGAAGATTGATGCTTTTGAACTGTGGTGTTGGAGAAGACTCTTGAGAGTCCCTTGGACAGCACGCAGATCCAACCAGTCCATCCTAAAGGAAATCAGTCCTGAATATTCATTGGAAGGACTGATGCTGGAGCTGAAACGCCAATACTTTGTGCACCTGATGTGAAGAAGTAACTCATTGGAAAAGACCCTGGTGCTGAGAAAGACTGAAGGTGGGAGGAGAAGGGGATGACAGAGAATGGTTGGATGGCATGACTGACTCAGTGGGTATGGGTTTGAGTAAGCTCAGGATTTTGTGATGGACAGGGAAGCCTGGCATGGTGCAGTCCATGGAGTTGCAAAGAGTTGGACATGACTGAGCGACTGAACTGAACTCTATAGTACAGAGAACTATATATCCAAACTCCTGGGATAAACTATAATGGAAAAGAAATTTAAAAAGAGTGTGTGTGTATGTGTGTGTGTATATGTATATACGTTTATCTGAATCACTTTGTTATACAGCAGAAATTCTAACAACATTATAAATCAACTATATGAATGAGAAAATATGGTACTACACACTTTGTTAATGTTATCCTGAAATGATTAATTTATTTTGAAAGATAGCTCTCATCCCTATTTTTTTTCTCTCTAAATTTCTCTCTACTCTCAGTGTTTGTATAATAAACAAACCACACAATCAAAAAGTACTACAAGAGACCCTGAAGCATTTCTAATTACAAAAACATTTACTATGTTCATCCTGAATGCAATATTATTTAACCCCAGCCAGCCTTTATTTAACATTATCAGTTAAGTGTTTCATACCTTCTACTAGTCTACAATAGTAGTTCAGTCAGTTATTAAACATATACTGAGTCAGCCCTTAAAATGTTATACATAAACATTTCAGAAGAATTATTGCCAAACAGAAGGTAAAAATCTGTCCCTCCTTGTTTTATGTCTAAATAACATATGCTTTTTCCTTTAGTAAATGTTAATATTTACTGAGAGTTACTGATCATGAACCATGTGCCACACAACAAATACAAGTGAATCAGTTGAAGGTTATAGTACCTGAAATATCATTTATTCCAAATTCATAGATTAAAAGCAAATATGGAAATACTATTTCTGTTGGGATTTATATTAGTTATCTATTAGATAGATTACCCCAAATCTATTAATCCACATAATAGATTTATTATTCCAAAAAAACAGTGGCTTAAAACTACAAACAATTATTATCTCATAGTTTTCCTGGGTTAGTCATCTGTGTACAGGTTAGTTCTGTCTTAAGGTCTTTCATATGAAGGCAATATGAGGAGTGAAGTCTTATTTAAAGTTCACCTACAAGCAGAATTGTTGGTAGAACTTAGATCCTCCTGGGTGCCAGCCAGCAACATCCATTCCTTGACATGTGCACTTTCCATGGAGCATCTCACATGTGAACTCTTCCATCAGAGAAAGTGAGAGAAGGGAGAACAAGGCAGAAGTCAGTACTTTGAAACCTAATCCCTGAAATAACATCCCATCACTTGCTGTGTTCACTGGAAGTGAATGAAGTGAATCACTAGACTCAGCCCACACACAAGGCAGAGAGGATTTACAAGCATTTGAAAACAGGACCATCTTAAATGTTGTCTATCACAGAATTGCAACAGAGACAAGACTAGCACTGGGTGAAACTCTGAGTTTCATTTTATGAACACTTTTAGATTAAGAGGTTGTAAATTTTTGTCAACTTTTATATTAACGGGAAACATTTGGAAAATTAGGATTACAGCCAGTTTTATATTTTACCACAATTTCAAATATAGGAAACAGGGCCTTCTTAATGCTTTTCCTCTTGATTAGAAATATAATTATTTGGGCTCCAGTGATTTCCCACAACTACATGTTTCATGTAATTGCTTTATAATTACATAAAAGTAGTAAAATCTAATAGAAATAGAGCCAGAACTACAGATGATGAGTAAAACTGAAATTAATATTTTATAGCTACTTTGTAGATTCCCATCTGTTTGGTCTCTTTAGTATTGTTAATTTGTTGACTTTGCTTATTATTTGAATTTTAAAGTAAAAATTTATGCTATAGTAAGTAGGTTCTACTAAATTTTCAAGTTGTTTTCCTGAACTCAGACAGTATTTTAGAGTTCTTTTTACTGATAGTAGGATATCTAATATCTGTTTAGACATAGAAAACAAAATTGTATTTATAGCTATATGAACAAACTCCAAATCTTGCAGCATTTGGGAAAAACATAACTCCTATGGCCCTGTCAAAGCCCCTCATGTCATCCTGGTTCACATTATTACTCTTTTTATGAACCTATATGTGGTCCTAGAACTTTAACATATATAATAAATGAATATTTCTAATACATAATATTGTTTGTATTTTAGGTGAAAAGTTTTACCTTGTTAGTGCTATTAAAAGTTAATGAATTCTTCCCCAAACTATAAAAAATCTGCATTTTTAGAAGTTTCTACTTTTGTGAAGTTTTCTAAAACTTAACAGCCTTAATTTGTTAAACTATTTTTATACATTCAAGTCTTTGGATTTGGATAACATACTTTTTTGTTTTTTTTGTCCTTAGCACATGAATGAAGAGTACAAAAATTTGCTGAGATTACAAAGTTCATACACAGAACAGGCCAGGAACAAGGGCTGGAAAGGATCAGAGAATGACTTAATGTATTGAATATGACAAGTTTATTGGACAGTAAAGTGGAGATACTGGATAGGATATTGAATATGAACATGAATTTAAGGAAAATAAATATAGGCAATTATCACCATGCAAATAAATATAGCGATTAGACCTGAGAGAAGAATTTTTAGTATTACTACATGTATACAGAAAACTAAGATCATGGCATCTGGTCCCATCACTTCATGGGAAATAGATGGGGAAATAGTGGAAACAGTGTCAGACTATTTTGGGGGCTCCAAAATCACTGCAGATGGTAATTGCAGCCATGAAATTAAAAGACGCTTACTCTTTGGAAGGAAATTTATGACTAACCTGCTGCTGCTGCTGCTGCTAAGTCGCTTCAGTCGTGTCCTACTCTGTGCGACCCCATAGACGGCAGCCCACCAGGCTTCCCTGTCCCTGGGATTTTCCAGGCAAGAACACTGGAGTGGGTTGCCATTTCCTTCTCCAATGCGTGAAAGTGAAAGTGAAAGTAAAGTCGCTCAGTCGTAACTGACTCTTACCGACCGCATGGACTGCAGCCTACCAGGCTCCTCCGCCCATGGGATTTTCCGGGCAAAAGTACTGGAGTGGGGTGCCATTGCCTTCTCCTATGACCAACCTAGATAACATATTAAAAAGCAGAGACATTACTTTTCCAACAAAGGTCCGTCTAGTCAAGGCTATGGTTTTTCCAGTGGTCATGTATGGATGTGAGAGTTGGACTGTGAAGAAAGTTGAGCACCGAAGAATTGATGCTTTTGAACCGTGGTGTTGGAGAAGACTCTTGAGAGTCCCTTGGACTGCATGGAGATCCCCATTCTAAAGGAAATCCTTCCTGGGTGTTCATTGGAAGGACTGATGCTAAAGCTGAAACTCCAGTACTTTGGCTACCTGATGCGAAGAGTTGACTCATTGGAAATGACTCTGATGCTGGTGAGAGAGTCAGTTCCTAGGCAGGTTGATAGGGAGTCTAGGGGTCCCCAAGGAGAGAGGGGTCTGGAATTCTCAAGGAGGAAGAAAGGACAAACTTTTATTCTTTCTCCACATTCCTTAGGATTATATACCAATAATGTATCCTGCCTAAGGACAGTCTTTGGATTCAACCTTCTGTTATCTTAAAATGTTAATTATGGGAGTAGACCTGGTCTTTAGAAGGATGTATCTTGCCTGAGGACAGTGTTATCTTAAAATGTAAATTATGGGAGTAGGTCTGATGAGGTCTTTACAACCTCCAGACATTCTTTGGATTATATAACCTCATTGTTAACACTAGCAAGCGGGTACTCTTTCTACCCCCTTCTGATGCCTATGTCAGAAGCTTTCTCTATCTCCTTTATACTTCAATAAAACTTTATTACACAAAAGCTCTGAGCGATCAAGCCTCGTCTCTGGCCCCAAATCGAATTCTTCTCCTCTGGGGGCCAAGAATCCCGGTGTATTCGCGTGATTCAACAACAACCTTTCACTGGGAGGGATTGGGGGCAGGAGGAGAAGGGGACAACAGAGGACGAGACAGCTGGATGGCATCACCGACTCAATGGACATGAGTTTGGGTGAACTCCAGGTGTTGGTGATGGACAGGGAGGCCTGGAGTGCTGCGATTCATGGGGTCGAAAAGAGTCGGACACAACTGAGTGACTGAACTGAACTGAACATGTATACAAGTCAGCAAAGGGTTCACTGCCTGATGCACATAGAAGCCAGTACTATGGCACTGGCTTTTAAGAAAAGAAAAGGCTTATTGAAAAACTGACTGACAAGAAGACAGAAGGCAAGGCTCAAGTCCATCTCCATGGTGATGCGTTATAAGTGGATATTTAAGGGTTAGAGTTTTGAAGTGGTGAAGAAAGGAGACAGTAGTTGGTTACAAAATTCAAGGAAGTGCTGTGAAGTCCTTATACATAGATACAGATAGGTTTCATGCTTCTTCAAGAATCATATGTGCAAATTTAGGGTGTTGGTATTAAACATGTGGGGGAATGGGGCTGTGACAACAGAAGGTCACCTATGGACAAGCAAGTATATTCTGCAAAGACTTGATTTTCACACATTGGTTTCATTACCAGTTTTAGCAAGTTGGAGGGGTTTTTAACCAGCTGTTTCCTTATTTGCTGTTCTGTAAGACAAGCTCAAGAATTTCTGTAAGTCACTACTTTCTGTTAACACTATGAAACATGGTTTCAACATGGGTTTTTTAATCCTATGGGAATGGTTTCACATTAAAGATGGAGAAACAAACAACACAACTAAGAGATAAGATTAACATTGTTAGAGGACTGAGAGTAGCATCGGAGAAGACAAGCTAAGGATGTGCTTCAAGAATGAGCAATTGTGGGACTTGCCTGGGGGTCCAGAGGTTAAGAATCTGCCTGACAATACAGGGAACACAGGTTCAATCCCTGATACAGCAAGATTTCACATGCCTCAGGTCAACTAAGCCCCTGCACCACGATACTGAGCCTATGCTCCAGAGGCCACAAGTTACAACTACTGAGCCTGTGTGCTGCAACTACTGAAGCCTGTGCACCCCAGAGCTCATGCTCTGCAATCAGAAGCCTGTGCACTCCAACTAGAGAGCAGCCCCTGCTTGCTGCAACAAGAGAAAGTTCACCCACAACAACCAAGACCCAGTGTAATCATAAACACATAGATTAAAAAAAAAAAAAAAAGAATGAGCAATCATATAATTTGCTGCTAACTGCTAAGTCACTTCAGTCGTGTCTGACTCTGTGCAACCCCATAGACAGCAGCCCACCAGGCTCCCCCGTCCCTGGGATTCTCCAGGCAAGAACACTGGAGTGGGTTGCAGTTTCCTTCTCCAATGCATGAAACTGAAATGTAAAAGTGAAGTCACTCAGTCATGTCGACTCTTCGCGACCCCACGGACTTCAGCCCACCAGGCTCCTCCATCCATGGGATTTTCCAGGCAAGAGTACTGGAGTGGGGTGCCATCTCCTTCTCCAATAATTTGCTATGGTCAAATTTCAGTTTTCATGTTATTTACCTGGATAATTTGCTGCTGCTGCTAAGTCACTTTAGTTGTGTCCGACTCTGTGTGACCCCATAGACGGCAGCCCACCAGGCTCTCCCATCCCTGGGATTCTCCAGGCAAAAACACTGGAGTGGGTTGCCATTTCCTTCTCCAATAATTTGTTACATCCAGATAAATAACATGAAAACTGAAACTTGACCTTGAATATAATATGTCATTGTTGACACTGACAAAGTATATTTCATTGTTCTAATGGGGTCAAAATTCTTATTGGAATGGGATCAAGGCAAAATAAGAGAAGACAAAATAGGGACAATAGTATAGATAAATGTATGTAGGACTTTTAGTATAAAGGTATCAGAAAAAAAGAAAAGAATGGTAGTTATAGTGAGATATTTGGTTAAGAGGATTTAAAGAAAACGTCTCTTTATAGTAAATAAGATGATGGACATTTATTACAGTGAGAGATTTTTTTTTTTTAGTTCTGTGGTATTGATTAACATATAAATATGACAGATTACTTTGAAATAATGAGAGTGGAAGAAAGATAGCAAGCTTAGGAAACTCTCAAGGTATAATGGGTGAGTACATTCAAGAACTATTTAAAAAATTTTTTTTTTAATTTTTAAAAGGCTGGTTCTTTAAAATAGTATGATTTATAAATCTTGGTAGGCATTATTAAAATTCATAAGAAGAAAGAAAATATAGCTGAACAAACATCAAAATAATGTAAAATCAGATCAGATCAGATCAGTGGCTCAGTCGTGTCCAACTCTTTGTGACCCCATGAATCGCTGCACGCCAGGCCTCCCTGTCCATCACCAACTCCCGAAGTTCACTCAGACTCACGTTCATCGAGTCAGTGATGCCATCCAGCCATCTCATCCGTTGTTGTCCCCTTCTCCTCCTGCCCCCAATCCCTCCCAGCATCAGAGTCTTTTCCAATGAGTCAACTCTTCGCATGACCTGGCCAAAGTACTGGAGTTTCAGCTTTAGAATCATTCCTTCCAAAGAA
>NW_011495013.1:5024693-5025343 GCF_000754665.1 Bison bison bison
ATGACCACAGGAAAAACCATAGCCTTGATTAGACGGACCTTTGTTGGCAAAGTAATGTCTCTGCTTTTCAATATGCTATCTAGGTTGGTCATAACTTTCCTTCCAAGGAGTAAGTGTCTTTTAATTTCATGGCCATGGTCACCATCTCCAGTGATTTTTGAGCCCAGAAAAATAAAGTCTGACACTGTCTCCACTGTTTCCCCATCTATTTCCCATGAAGTGGTGGGACCGGATGCCATGATCTTCGTTTTCTGAATGTTGAGTTTTAAGCCAACTTTTTCACTCTCCACTTTCACTTTCATCAAGAGGCTTTTGAGTTCCTCTTCACTTTCTGCCATAAGGGTGGTGTCATCTGCATATCTGAGGTTACTGATATTTCTCCCGGCAATCTTGATTCCAGCCTGTGTTTCTTCCAGTCCAGCGTTTCTCATGATGTACTCTGCATATAAGTTAAATAACCAAGGTGACAATATACAGCCTTGATGGACTCCTTTTCCTATTTGGAACCAGTCTGTTGTTCCATGTCCAGTTCTAACTGTTGCTTCCTGACCTGCATACAAATTTCTCAAGAGGCAGATCAGGTGATCTGGTATTCCCATCTCTTTCAAAATTTTCCACAGTTTATTGTGATCCACACAGTCAAAGGCTTT
>NW_011495013.1:5025925-5037804 GCF_000754665.1 Bison bison bison
GGCCCACTTGACTTCACATTCCAGGATGTCTGGCTCTAGATGAGTGATCACACCATCATGATTATCTGGGTCATGAAGATCTTTTTTGTACAGTTCTTCTGTGTATTCTTGCTAAAATAGCTTCTGACATATCAGAGATGTATAAAATGATAAAATAATACTATAATAAATTTAATCTTTACAAATTTGCAAGTATATTTGAAAGGAAAGTACTTATGTAAAAATATAAAATAGAAAAATTCACAGGAAAACAGAAATCATGAGTAAGCTACTTTTTAGTAAGTAAAAAACAATAAAATAAAATAATTAAAATGTCACTGCCCCACCTTAGTCCTGTGTGTTTCTTTTTTTTTTCCTGGTAAATTTCACCTAATAGTCAAGGATTACATAAACCCATTTTATTGCACACTATACTTTTTAAGAAGCTTGTGTAGCATTTGAGAGCCATAATAAAAGTACAAGAATAGAAAATCAAAGCTTTTTTCACTTATGGACATATATTCAAGCATTTTAGATAAAATGTTCAGTTAAGTGAATCCCATAGTTATTAAAAATGCTTTGTAAATTTAAGCAGAAAACACGGGCTAAGAGAACACACCCACATGTGAAGAAGAGCAGGAAGAAATCCAGGCAGAAAATAGAGCAAATAAAAATTCTCAGTTTGGGAACACCTTAAAGCATCAAGAAATCTAAAGAAGGGAAACACAGTGCCATCTGTCAGGCACTGTGGAGTAATAAGCTTCAGGTAATCGGCAGCTTTAACATCAGATTGTGTTCCATGTTTCGATGTGTCTACATGTTTGCAAAGCAGAGTTTTGGGTGATGCGGTGATAAAAAGGAAGTATCCTGAGACAAGCAGTGTGGAAGGGGAAGTGAGAGGGTGGCGTCCAACTTAAACACAAGACATAGCAAATGCACAAAATCCAATAACCACATGTATTTCATTGGAGAAATGCAAAAATGCTTCCAAATGACCATTCTTAGGGGTTATATATGCTCCATGTCTTCCTGTAGACTGGTTAGATTTTATTGGTCTTACATCACAGTCACATTCTTTCCTGCATCCAGGTTTGCTTTCCCCCTGCTTTCTCTCAGGTCTTAATTCCTTCATGCCATGTTCCATCACAGTATCTGTTTCCTGGATCCCAATCTAACACAACAGGCATCAGCTTTAATGTTTACGACATAAAAGAGACCTGTTTTCCTAAGCCTCACAAAGAGAATGTGTCATCATGCTTTTTACTTTTAATAACCTGTGGATATTATTGTGTACAAACAGGTATCGGCAAATTAGACCAACTGCCAGGAGTAGTTTTTCTAAAGAAAAATAAATACATGTGTGTGTGAGTGCATATATATGCTAGCATCTCTCTTCAGCATATTTTTAAAATCCGCTCCCAGTTAAAACTACCAATTTACAACACCTTATATTTTATACATTTCATTATAAATGATGGAGGCTTTAAACTGGCAGGTGGGACCATCCTGCTTTCAAATACAAGCTTTTCCCCCAATTTGATTCAGCACTATCATCCCAGGTATGTATGACATACCTTTGAGTGAGCTTGAATACTTTTTGTGTATCTGAGGACAAATTTTATACGTATTTTTTGTAAATTGTCTGTTAATATCAGAGGAGCCTGACATGTTTCAGTCCATGGGGTTGCAAAGAGTTGGACAGGACTTAGCAACTGAACAACATAAAGAGGTAGCTGAGGTAGAGAGGAGCATATTATGTTGTCCAAGATCAAAGAGCTAGTAAGTGGTAAATTCTATAATCTACACTAGTCACTCTAAGCCCTTACTCTTTTCAGTTAATAATTTCACTTTCGAACACTATTGTTAAGACAAAATGTCTGCATTTTGCCATTCAGTGTCCCAGAAAGTAAAAGTCGCTCATTCCTGTCTGACTCTTTGCAAGCCCATGGAATTTTCTAGGCCAGAATACTGGAATGGGCAGCCTTTCCCTTCTTCAGGGGATCTTCCCAACCGAGGGATTGAACCCAGGTCTCCCGCATTGCAGGCGGATTCTTTACCAGCTGAGCCACAAGGGAAGACCAAGAATACTGGGGTGAGTAGCCAATCCCTTCTCCAGCAGATCTTACCAACCCAAGAATTGAACCAGGGTCTCTTGCAATCCACTCCAGTACTATTACCTGGAAAATCCCATGGACAGAGGAGCCTGGTAGGCTACAGTCCATTGGGTCGCAAAGAGTTGGAAATGATTGAGCAACTTCACTTTCACTTTCACTCTTGCATTGCAGGAAGATTCTTTACCAACTGAGCTATCAGAGAAGCCCTCAGGATACCAAACAACAGATAAACCAGCACAACAAACAACACTGATTTTAGGGTCAGTGTACCAAACAACAGATAAATAAAATCTTCTATACCTGGCTGTGGAGCCTTGCTATTTTCCTCAAAAACTGGCATGATATCTGATATTCTATTGCTTGGATTATTTTCAGGTAAGGGGTGATTACTTATTTTACCCTTCTAGGTGTGTATGACTTCAGATTTGAGTTAAAAGATAAGGCTTATAGGAAACTGAATTGGGTAGCAAAGTGGTTCAATAATGATATTAAAACAGTCCCATGTAGAGCCAAGGAAAATGGGAATGATTATACTGGAGGGCAAAACAGAAAGTTAGCTAGGCAGAGAGTAAAGCCGTTACATCAAATCAAATGCTCTGGATTTAAAGGTAGAATGCAAATGCTAGCTTATCTGATGGAAACCAGACACAAAACTTAGGTAACTATGAGGTACCACTATAGTCCTGGGAGAATGGCCAAAATACAGAAAACTGACAATGACAAATTCTAATACAGACATAGAACAACAGGAGCTGTTACTCATTGCTTATGGGAACGCAAAATGGTACACTGCTTTGGAAGTATGGTTTTTCTTACGAAACTAAACATAATCTTACCACATTATTAAGTAATCATGCTCCTTGGTGTTTACCCAAAGGAGTTGAAAACCTATATCTACACAAAAATGCACATGGATGTTTATAGCTTTCTTATTCAAAACTACCAAAACTTGAAAGAAATCAACATGTATTTCAGCCAGTGAATGGATAAATAAATTGTGGATAAATAAAGTATCCAAATAAATTGGATAAATAAAGTATCCAAACAAGTCTGGATACTCGTTCAATGCTAAAAAGAAATGAGCTATCAAGTCATATAAATATACAAAGGAAACAAATGCATATTAGTAAATGAAAGATCAACTAAAGAGGTTGCCTACTTAATGATTCTAACTCTATAACACTCTCGAAGAACAAAACTTTGGAGATTGCAAAAAGATCATATGTTGCTAGGCATTACAAGTGAGGGAAAGATAAACAAAGCACAGAGGACTTTTAGGGCTTTGCTTATTTACTCTGTATGATACCACAAAGGTGATTACATGTCATTATACATTTGTCTAAACCCATACACAGAGAAGGCAATGGCACCCCACTCCAGTACTCTTGCCTGGAAAATCCCACGGACGGAGGAGCCTGGTAGGTGGCAGTCCATGGGGTTGCACAGAGTTGGACACGACTGAAGTGACTTAGCAACAAACCCATACAATGTGCAAAACGAAGAGTGAACCATAATGCACATTATGAGCTTTGGATGGCAATGGTGTGTCAATATAAGGCTGTATATTGAAATGTGTACCACTCTAGAGGGGGATGTTGACAATGAGGTAGGCTATTCATTTTTGGAGGCAGAGTCTATATTACAAAATCTCTGTTCCTTCCACTGTGAACCTAATACTGATTTTTAAAATCCTATTTTGAAAAAAAAAAAAAAAAACACAACTATTATGTAAATTTGGACACGAGATTTTTCTGTGGTGTCAGTGTAGCTGCAGGGGCATTTTCTGGGATAGTCTAGGACTTGACTTTAAGTGGGATAACATCTTATATGGGCAACAATTCTTTGCAATGAATTCCCTATGTGGGAATAAAGAAACTGAGGCCTAGAGAGGTTATGTACCTTCTATCAAGTGGCAAATCTATTTTATGGTAGTCCTTATCTATTAAAAAAATGCAGTGTTTCATATGAGAAGTGTCAATGTCAGCAATGACTGCATTATAAATATGCTAAATAAGCAAATTTCACCCTTCACAGCTTGGTGAAGGAACTTTACTAAAATTAATTGACAATCAAAGGTCACTGTAATAATGTATTATAAATCCAAAATCAAAGTGTGTTATCTCTAAATTCAGTATTTCAATTTTTCTATATTTTATTTATATCAAAGAATGATATTTCTTCAATAATTTCTTCAATAATAATGAGGTCAAATGAATTTGTAAAATGAAAT
The DNA here is from genome assembly GCF_000754665.1 of Bison bison bison. Classification (NCBI taxonomy): domain Eukaryota; kingdom Metazoa; phylum Chordata; class Mammalia; order Artiodactyla; family Bovidae; genus Bison; species Bison bison. The sequence goes on from NW_011495013.1 coordinate 5,030,249, forward strand.
ACTTTGTATCGCATTCTTGGAGATTCACAATATACATTAATGTAGTAAAGGAAATAATATTTGGTACTATGAACATATCTACAGTTAGCTCTCAATCACTTAGCTAGTAGAAAGAAGCTTTTTGTAAAATTTTGTCACTATACTTTGTTATATATAAAATTTCCCAAATCAGGAGCAGAAGATCATGAATTATTAATCATGTTCAGGCTCTGGGACCACACTTTGCAGTCAAATCCTGGCAATAGTACTCACTAGCCATGTGACTCTGGAAAAATTTCTTAGTTCTTCTAGGCTTTAAAAGTATCTACAACATAGAAATAATAATTTGATATCCTCCAGACTTTTGAGAATTAAATTAGCTAATATTTATAAAAGATGATGAAGTTTCTGGCACTGAGCTATCACACAATGCATGTTAGCTGGCTGGAGTTATCATCCACAAGCAAGCAAGGAAGACACCAGAAGGTGGAGTCTTCCTTTGCAAAGTAGATCTTTGCCCATTTATCTTTTTGTAAAATCATTTCTTTGTATCTTTTCCTCAATATTATTTTTTCCTGGTCATTCCTGTCCCCTTGTCTTTGTGAGACACAGAGTATGCTGCTGCTGCTAAGTCACTTCAGTTGTGTCCGACTCTGTGTGACCCCATAGACGGCAGCCCACCAGGCTCCCCCATTTCTGGAATTCTCCAGGCAAGAACACTGGAGTGGGTTGCCATTTCCTTCTCCAGTGCATGAAAGTGAAAAGAGAAAGTGAAGTCGCTCAGTCGTGTCCGACCCTCAGCGACCCCATGGACTGCAGCTTTCCAGGCTCCTCTATCCATGGGATTTTCCAGGCAAGAATACTGCAGTGGGGTGCCATTGCCTTCTCCGACACAGAGTACGGGCATAGATAAATTTCAGTTGAGTTCAGTTCAGTCGCTCAGTCGTGTCCAACTCTTTGTGACCCCATGGACTGCAGCCAGGCCTCCCTGTCAATCACCAACTCCTGGAGTTTACTCAAACTCATGTCCTTTGGTCAGTGATGCCATCCAACCACCTCATCCTCTGTCATCCCCTTCTCCTCCCACCTTCAATCTTTCCCAGCATCAGGGGTCTTTTCCAATGAGTCAGTTCTTTGCATCAGTTGGCCAAAATACTGTAGTTTCAGCTTCAGCATCAGTCCTTCCAATGAATATTCAAGACTGATTTCCTTTAGGATGGACTGGTTGGATCTCCTTGCAGTCCAAGGGATTCTTAAGAGTCTTCTTCAACACCACAGTTCAAATGCATCAATTCTTCAGCATTCAGCTTTCTTTATAGTCCAAGTCTCACATCCATACATGACTACTGGAAAAACCATAGCTTTGACTAGACAGACATTGTTGGCAAAGTAATATCTCTGCTTTTTAATATGCTGTCTAGGTTGGTCATAACTTTTCTTCCAAGGAACAAGTGTCTTTTAATTTCATGGCTGCAGTCACCATCTGCAATGATTTTGGAGCAGAAAAAAATAAACTCAGTCACTGTTCCCATTGTTTCCCCATCTATTTGCCATGAGGTGATATGACCAGATGCCAAGATCTTAGTTTTCTTAATGTTGAGTTTTAAGCCAGCTGTTTTCACTCTCTTCTTTCACTTTCATCAAGAGTCTCTTTACTTCTTTTCTTTCTGCCATAAGGGTGGTATCATCTGCATATCTGAGGTTATTGAGATTTCTCCTGTCAATCTTGATTCTAGCTTGTGCTTCATCGAGCCCAGCATTTCTCATGATGTACTCTACATATTAAGTTAAATAAGCACAGTGACAATGTACAGCCTTGACATACTCCTTTCCCTAATTGGAACCAGTCTGTTGTTCCATGTCCAGTTCTAACTGTTGCTTCTTGACCTGCATACAGATTCCTCAGGAGGCAAGTCAGGTGGCCTGGTATTCCCATCTCTTTAAGAATTTTCCACAGTTTGCTGTGATCCACACAGTCAAAGGCTTTGGCATAGTAAATAAAGGTGAAGTAGATGTTTTTGCTGAACTCTCTTGCTTTTTGATGATCCAACAGATGTTGGCAATTTGATCTCTGGTTCCTCTGTGTCTTCTAAATCCAGCTTGAACATCTGGAAGTTCATGGTTCACATACTGTTGAAGCCTGGCTTGGAGAATTTTGAGCATTACTTTACTAGCATGTGAAATAAATTTACATTTATAAATTTAGATAAATTTAGGATGCATGATTTAATAATCAGAGATTGAGTGACGAAGAAAAGAATGAGACAAAAGAGAAAAGTGAACGTGTATGATCAGATGAAAAAAGACAGACATGGAGTTGAATGGATAATTTCATGGAGTTGCAGCATTACAGGTTCATAATTACTAGTTCTGAAATATCCAACATCTACTCTACAAGATAGGCTACTTTTATATTCATAGAATAGTATGAAACAGATTTTTTAGAAATTATTAAACTGATTTTCACTTCCTTATGAGTGAGCCTTGATTTGAGTTTCAGCACCCTGCCATAGTCAGTACCAAGCAATATTACAGTCCCTATTTCACTTACTTTTTTCATTGCTATGAAATAATTTTGACCATTATAAAATACCATTTGCTATAAGAATGGTTCTTATTTTGCATAAGTAATACTATATCATGGGGCATACTTATTTATTGAGTTTCTTCTTAATTTACTTTCTATTATTTTGCATTCCAAACTGCTGAAAGATATGGTCCTTTTCTGATTATAGAAGTTCAACTTTCTTTTTTCTAGTGAAATTCAGCACCAGTATGGGGATATGACAAAATATATACAAGCAATATTATGACATAGTAACATGATTAATTGAAAGTATTGATTAATTTGAAGGTAACAAGATATAAGGAACAATTGAAAAGTAGATTTAAGAAGATACTTAATGAGATTCCTGGGAAAATTATCACCTTTGGAAAAAAAAAAAAAGATTATCAGAGTAGAGACTACAGAAAAATTTTCACAGTATGGAAATAAATATGATAACCGTCTAAAGTTAGTCAGGTTGAGAAGCTGTGTTAAAGGAAGTCAGACAGATGGTAATGAAGACAGTATTCACAGACACGGAAAATGACTCAGACACCAGGTAATGGAAAGAACAATTACACTTAATAGCAGACAGCAGCGTAGGAGTTAGCTGCGACTTGAACAGAGAAGAGATGCACTATTCAAAACTGTTTTTCTAACTTGCAAAATATATGAGAAAAAAAGGAAAAATGGAATTTATTCTATTATAGTGAAAAATCTAATATTCAGATCAAAAGACAATTCAAGCATGGCTTATTGGAGAATCTAAATACAACTATATATTTGACATTTTCTTCCAAATGTCTATATTTTAAAGACACTACAGCTCTCTGTAAATGTAACATACATTAATAGAAATTATATACTAGAACAAAGCTTACTTCAAAGTAAAATATAATTGAAAAATAATACAGTGGATTTCAAAGACTTAGTATTAAAAATGTAAATCATTTCACATAGTTTTTTTTATTATAAGTTGAATTGAAAAATATCTTTGATATATTAGGTTAAATAAAATATATTATAAAATTTATTATTATCTGTTTTCTTTTACTTTTAAAAGTGTGGTTAACAAAAAAAAGTGAAATTAAATAGGTCTATATTGGTCAGAGCTGATAGAGATGGTGGTTTGAAAACCATCATACAGTTTCTTGGGAGATGATTTTGTCTCAGGACACCAAATTTAGACCTTAACTGTGACAATCAAGAAACTAACAAAGGCATCTGGATAATACTTTAGAGATCCATACATTAATTACATGTTTACATTCTATGCCTGTATTATTTATGCATACTATAGTAACTTTGAGCAACTGAATCAATTAGATTTGAATTTTAGTCCTACCACTTCTAACTTCTCTGAGATTCTTAAACTGTCTAAGCCTATGAATTTGTCAGCTAATTATATAGAAAAGGCTGTTGGTATTTTATGATTGCTGGTGGAAAGTTTTAAGAATTTAGGTAATAATCAAATTGTGTTACAGTTAATATTAAGAATCATTACTATTAGTATTAAATAATGATTTGTATTCATAGAAACTTTAGCTTTTTTCCTGAGCTTATGAATACCTGGAATGGTTGGCAAAGTCTATTCATGTCCTTCTTTTTATTTTTTTCTACCAATGTTATGAAGGGCACAGCAGAGAAATCACCAGTTAGAGCATGAAGGTAAAGTTATTTTGTATTCACCTTCCCTTCAGGAGGAAATATTGAAATGCCAGTTGCTGTGCTGCCTGATACAGTGTGAAATCATTTACTGCCCATTGGGATTAAGAGACCTGCTGATGTGTTGCCTTTTCTGAATATAACTTTCCTGAGAGAGCTGCTGCAACACAGCCATCTGTTTGGGTACCACGGCTTAGACATATTTTAGAAGGCTATCTACCTTTTCCCTGATTTGTCAACATGGACACTTAGGTCCATATACCAAAGTGTTTTGCTCAGAGCAGCCAAGTCAAGAGAACATTGGATTTAGAGTCAGCAGACCTAGTTTCTACTCCAAGCTCAGCCACTGATGAATTCTGTGACTTTAGAAGAGTCATTTAATTTCTCCTGTCCTTAATTTCTTCATGTATACAACAAAGAGTATGAACTGAATTTTTCAAACATCTCCTTCAAATATAATTGCCTAAACTTCTTTGTATGTTTGAAATGAAAATGCTGTGTTATTTTATGCTTTTTCTGTTATCTTACTGATGTTGCCTATTTTGTCTCTTTGGCATTTACTGATTGATTCAATAATTATTTGAGGGCTTGTTTTTGATAGTGCTATTAGTATTAGGAAAATAATGTTAAAAATATATCCTTGTGAACAATGTAGTCTAGTGAGAGAAAAAAACATTAATCCAATATTTACATGCAGTGCTATCTATTCCCATATCCTAGGTATATAGACCCTTACCAAGATGAGGGCACACCAGGAGAAATGTGTACTGCTGTTGGACAGAGCACGGAAAGAAAACCTATTTCTGTGCACAAGCACAGCTGTGCAGAAGCAGCTGAAAGCAGAAAGTGGAACAGGAACACAGAAAACTTTCAAGCCACTTCAGGTCTAATGCTAAGCACAAGGTAACAATAACATGTTGCTTGAAGAATTTGGATCAACAGAATGTGATCACAAGATATGTGGCCACTTGTAACCATAAAAACTGGTCCTGAATTGTTTTCTATTATCCTTCTCTTTGTACTGTTTTAAGATTAAATATGTACTGTAACTCTGAAAGACACATGGTAAGGATAGTATAGGTATCTTCCATCACGACAGAATACGTTTGGTGTTTTATCATGTCTTGGATGAGAAGAATCAATAGATTGAAGACATAAATGAACTTCATATGAGCTTAAAATAAACTTCTGTTATGACTGTGCCATCACACACTTTTGTCTGTTAAAAAGCAATAGTGCCTTCTTAATTAATACAAAAATGGTAAATTGAAGTGAAATGTTTTTACAGTATAATCATAAACTATGTGGAAAAGACTTAGCAATCAGATATATGTCTAAGAAATTTATATCTTGGCTCAGAAACATGTCAACTCCTTGGACAGTGGCAATACCTCATTTAAAGCTGTTGCCCTTGTGTCCTAACTTAGTAGACTGACCACATGACACTAAGTTCCAGTTCAAGGAAATGTGAAAATTAAAATGATAGTATGAATTTACTTTTATTTTCTACCTCCAGAAGATATTTTATGAAATAGATAAGATCAAAGAAAACAAAGAGTTCTACTATTAAGAGACTCTCAAAAGTTTGGAAAATTCTGTTTCTGGCTTTCTAACAGTCATATTCAAGCAACAGATTTGAGCAACAGACTCTCAGGGAAACAAAATCACACAGCTTTGTGCAAAGCTCAGATTAAGAGTTTTTCTAACTTCAGTTCAGTTGATTTAGTCGCTCAGACGTGTACGACTCTTTGTGACCCCATGAACTGCAGCACGCCAGGCCTCCCTGTCCATCACCAACTCCCGGAGTCCACCCAAACCCATGTCCATCAAGTCGGTGATGCCATCCAACAATCTTATCCTCTGTCGTCCCTGTTTCCTCCTGCCCTCAATCTTTCTCAGCATCAGGGTCTTTTCCAATAAGTCAACTCTTTGCATCAGGTGGCCAAAATATTGGAGTTTCAGCTTCAACATCAGTCCTTCCAATGAACACCCAGGACTGATCTCCTTTAGGATAAACTGGTTGGATAGCCCTATTATTTGAGATAACCTTGATATTTTCAAATGTATTTGGCATTAGAGAGAGAGAGAATAAAGAATTTAAGATTAGCATTAGGAAAGAATTTTGAATATGGTTAGGTGGTTCCTGGCACATTACATGGATCTGAAGCTCAGTGTCTTTGAGGAATTTTTTTGTCAATACATCACAGCCAATTAAAAAATGAATTGCTTATTTTAATCCTAAATCAATACTCAACCTCCAAATTTGAACCTGTAAGAAATAAACCCCAAAAGCTTGGAAACCCCCAAAGAAAGACATACCCTAGAAGTTACTTCATATATATATATATATATTTATATATATATACATACACACACACACATATGGATAATAATGTAAAAGGAACAGTCCCATAGGATGGTAGAAGGCTTTGGAGTATACTGAGTTACTCTCACAAGACAGATTTAGGATCCTGTTATGCCAAGGCTCAGAGATTTTCCACACTGGGTCCAGCAATGATTTATTACTGCTATGATTCAGTGACTGCTGTGCATTTCCAAGTATTTCCTTTTATGTAGTGGTAGTTTTTTAATACAATGAATCTTGGCATAACTCAATTTTTAGAAAAGCTTTTTAGAAATAGTAGTCTGTGAGTTTTACTAAATTTGTTTACTACAGCTCAACTATCTATAAAATAGATTCTTTTCTGTTTTAAATTTTGGTAAAATAAATAAAGCATAAAATTTGCTACTTTAATTATTTCAAGTAAATATTTCAATGGTCTTAAATATATTCACCTTCCTTCCAAGGAGTAAGCGACTTTTAATTTCATGGCTGCAATCACCATCTACAGTGATTTTGGAGCCCAAAAAAATAAAGTCTGACAGTGTTTCCACTGTTTCCCCAATTATTTCCCATAAAGTGATGGACCAGATGCCATGATCTTCGTTTTCTGAAGTTTTAAGACAACTTTTTCACTCTCCATTTTCACTTTCATCAAGAGGCTTTTTAGTTCCTCTTCACTTTCTGCCATAAGGGTGGTGTCATCTGCATATCTGAGGTTATTGAGATTTCTCCCAGCAGTCTTAATTCCAGCTTGTGCTTCTTCAAGCCTAGCGTTTCTCATGATGTACTCTGCATATAAGTTAAATAAGCAGGGTGACAATATACAGCCTTGACGGACTCCTTTTCCTCTTTGGAACCAGTCTGTTGTTCCATGTCCAGTTCTAACTGTTGCTTCCTGACCTGCATACAGGTTTCTCAAGAGGCAAGTCAGGTGGTCTGGTATTCCCATCTCTTACAGAATTTTCCACAGTTTATTGTGATACACACAGTCAAAGGCTTTGGTATAGTCAATAAAGCAGAAAT
>NW_011495013.1:5038022-5038347 GCF_000754665.1 Bison bison bison
AATAGATGTTTTTCTGGAACTCTCTTGCTTTTTCCATGATCCAGCAGATGTTGGCAATTTGATCTCTGGTTCCTCTGCCTTTTCTAAAACTAGCTTGAACATCAGGAAGTTCACGGTTCACTGAAGCCTGGCTTGGAGAATTTTGAGCATTACTCTACTAGCGTGTGAGATGAGTGCAATTGTGCAGTAGTTTTAGCATTCTTTGGCATTGCCTTTCTTTAGGATTGGAATGGAAACTGACCTTTTCCAGTCCTGTGGCCACTGCTGAGTTTTCCAAATTTGCTGGCATATTGAGTGCAGCACTTTCACAGCATCATCTTTCAGG
>NW_011495013.1:5038447-5062270 GCF_000754665.1 Bison bison bison
ATCACTGAGGAAGCCTTTCTTATCTCTCCTTGCTATTCTTTGGAACTCTGTATTCAGATGCTTATATCTTTCCTTTTCTCCTTTGCTTTTCACTTCTCTTCTTTTCACAGTGATTTGTAAGGCCTCCCCAGACAGCCATTTCGCTTTTTTGCATTTCTTTTCCATGGGGAGGCCTTGATCCCTGTCTCCTGTACAATGTCACACTTACTCTTTGGAAGGAAAGTTATGACCAACCTAGACAGCATATTCAAAAGCAGAGACATTACTTTGCCAACAAAGGTCCGTCTAGTCAAGGCTATGGTTTTTCTAGTAGTCATGTATGGATGTGAGAATTGGACTGTGAAGAAAGCTGAGCACCAAAGAACTGATGCTTTTGAACTGTGGTGTTGGAGAAGACTCTTGAGAGTCCCTTGGACTGCAAGGAGATCCAACCAGTCCATTCCAAAGGTGATCAGTTTTGGGTATTCTTTGGAAGGACTGATGCTAAAGCTGAAACTCCAATACTTTGTCTACCTGATGTGAAGAGTTGACTCATTGGAAAATACTCTGATGCTGGGAGGCATTGGGGGCAGGAGAAGAAGGGGAAAAGAGAGGATGAGATGGCTGAATGGCATCACTGACTCGATGGACATGAGTCTGAGTGAACTCCGGGAGTTGGTGATGGACAGGGAGGCTTGGCGTGCTGCAATCCATGGGGTGGCATAGAGTCGGACATGACTGAGCGACTAACTGAACTGAAATATATTCACATTGTTTTGTGATTTAAAAATCACTGCAATCCAACTCTAAGCTTCTGTCATCTTCCTAAACTTAAAATTCTATAACCATTGAACAATAAGACCCCCAGCCCTGGAATCTATCATTTGCTTTCTGTCTCTATGAAGCTAAGTTCTCTAGGTACCTCATGTAAGTGATATCATACAGTATTCTTTTATGACTGGCATATTTTTCACAATGCCAAAAGAGAGTAGCTGTACCACTTCACATTCCCAGTAGCAATATAGGAGGGTTCTGGTTTCTCTGCAGCACCATCAACACTTGTTATTTTCTGTTTATTTCTTTGTTTTCATTAATAGCCATCTTACTGGTTGTGAGGCGTTGTGTCATTGTGGTTTCAGTTTGCATTTTACTAGACATGTTGAACATCTTTCATGTGTTTAGTAATCATTTACATAACTTTCTTGGAGATATGTCTATTGAAGACCTTTGCCCATTTTGTAAAGGGGTTGTCTGAGATTTTTTTTTTTTTTTTGATGTTGATTGTTGTAGGAGTCTCTGGATATTAATTCTTTTTCAGATACTTGGTTTGCAAACACTTTCATTTTCCTGGTTGATATTCAGTCTTTTGATAGCACTCTTTGATGCACAAGTTTTCAATTTTGAAGTTTATCTTTTTTTAAAAAAATATTGTTGCCTATGCTTTAGTGTCAGATCCAATAAATTATTGCCAAACCTAATGTCATGAAGGTTTCCCCTTATGTTTTCTCCTAAGGGTTTTAGAGTTTAGCTTCTACCTTTTGGTTTTGATCTGAGGTTGTTTTTTTTTTTTTTTTTCCCATAGATGGTTTAAGGTAAGAACCCACCTTCATTATTTTGCAGGTAAATATTCAGTTTTTCCAACACAATTTCAAAGTGTCCTTTCCCTGTTGAAAAGAATTGGCACCCTTGCCAAAAATCATTTGGTCACATGTGCAAAGGTTTATTTCTATATTCTGCATTCCACTCCATTGGCTCATATGTCTGCATTTATGTCATACTACACTGTTAATTTTTGTAGTTTTGTGATAAATTTCGAATTCAGGAAGCTTGAGATTTTCTCATTATTTTTTCAAGATTTCTATGTCAGTTGGAGTCCACTGAGATTTCATGTAAATGTTAAAATGAATTTTTCTACATCTGTAAAAAACATCATTGGGATTTTGACAGATATATTATTAAATCACTAAATTGCTTTTAGTACTGACATAAATATATGAAGTCTTCCAAGTCATGAATCTGTGATATCTTTCCATTTATTCATTCCTTTTTAAATCTTTCACCCAAATTTTGTTACAGTATACAAGGCTTTCATCTCTTTCATTAATTTTATTCCTAAATATTTCATTTTTTATTCTCTTATAAATAAAACTTATTTTCCTTTTGTGACTGTTCTTTGACAGTGTATAAAATTACAAATTATTCTTGCAACTTCGCTGAATTCATTTATTAGACCTAGCAGGCATTGTGTGGAGGGAATGGAATCTTTAGGTTTTTCTACATATAATACATCTGTGAACAGAGATAATTTTACTTCTTCCTTTTCAATTTGGATGTCATTTTATTTTCACTTCATTGCTCTGGTTAGGACTTTCAATCACATTTTGACTATAAATGGTCATAGCCAGTATCCGAGTCTTTCTCCTTATTGTTGAGGAAAAGCTTTCAATCTTTCACCATCAAGTATGACACTGAGTTTTTCATACATGATTTTAATTATCTTATTTTTCTCTAGTGTGCTGAATGTTTTTATCCTTAAAAGGTGTTGAATCTTGGCAAATGCTTTTTCCACATAAGTTGAGCTGAATTGTTTTCCCCTTCCTTCCATTAATGTGATGCATTGCATGATTGACTTTTCATATGTTGAAACATTATTCCTTTTCAGGAATAAATTCTACTTGGCTATGTTGTATAATCATTTTAACATGCTGTTAAATTCTCTTTGCTGGTATTTTCTTGATAATTTTTATTTCAACATTCATCAGAGGTGCATCCTCAGTCATGTCTGATTCTGCAACCCCATGGACTGTAGCCCATCCGGCAAGAATACTGGAGTGGTTTGCCATTTCCTCCTCCAGGGGATCTTTGTGATTGAGCCCATGTCTCTTGTGTCTCCGACACTGGCAGGCAGATTAGGTACTGGTCTACAATTTTGCTTTCTTGTATTATCTTTGTCTGGCTTTGGTATCAGACTAATGACTTTGGAAGTGTTATGTCCTCTTCAATTCTCTGAAAGACTGAAAAGAATTGGTATTAAGTCTTTAAGTGTATAGCAGAATTCACCAGGGAAGGCAACAGGTACTGGGCTTTTCTTTGTTGGGAAATTTTTGATGACTGATTTAATGTTCTTACTTGTTGCAATCCTATTCAAATTTTCAATTTCTTTATGGTCCAGCCTTGGTAGCTTGCTTCTTTCTAAAAATCTGCTTCATTTTAGGTTATATATTTTATTTGCATACAATTATTTATAGCACTTTTTTAGTCCTTTTCATTTCTACAAAATCAGTAGTAATTTCCCCTTTCACTTATGAATTCACTTATTTGCATCTTTTTTCTTAAATTTACATTAATTATTTTGTAGAATCAAATCTTAGTTTCATTAATTTTATTTTTCTATTCTCATTTTTTATTAATCTGTTTTTTATTATTTCCTTATCTTTTCAAGGATTTAGTTTAGTTTATCCCTTTTGCAGTTATTGTAGGTATAAATTTATGTTGTTGAGATTTTGTTAATGTAAGCATTTACAGCTATCAATATCCTTACCTGTTTTCATTGCATCCTGGAAGTTTCTATGTTTTATTTTCATTTATCTCATGATTTTTAAAAATTTCTCTTGTGATTTATTCTTTCATCCACTGGTTAAGACTATGCATTTTTAATTTCTATTAATACATACTTGTAACTTTTCTAGTTTCCCACACATTTCAGTTCATGTCTAGTTTTATTCCACTGATATCAGAAAAGATACTTTGATTTCAATCATTTATACATTAAGATTCATTTAGTGACCTAATATTTGGTCCATCTTGCACACTGTGTATCATTCTGTGGTTGCATGGAGTGCTCTATAAATGTCTATTATGTCCAATTTTCCATAGTGTTATTCAAGTCTTCTGTTTCCTTACTGATCTTTTGTCCAGTTTTTTTATGATTAAAACTAGAATACTGAAGATTACTACTATTACTGTAGAACTGTACACTTCTCTCTTTAATTCTGTCAATGTTTTCTTCATATATTTAGGACTTCTGATATTTGCTACATATATATATATATATAATTTTTGTATCTCCTTGATGGACTGATCCTTTTATATAATTGATCATTTATATACAGTATCCTTTTTTCTCTCTGGAAACAGTTTTTTACTTAAAAGTTGTTTTTTTTTTTTTTTTCCCTGATTATAGCTACACCTAATCTCATTTGGTTACTATTTGCATGTAATATCTTTCCCCATTCTTTTACCTTCAACCTATGCGTGGCTTAAATATAAAGTGAGTCTCTTGATTTTGATCAAGATGCAAGAGGACATGGAGCTCACATCCTCCCACAAACAAACAAAATCCATGTACAAGTGGAAAAAATCTCATGGAAAATTAATTGGAAACTGGCAGAAGAATTTCTGTACAAAGAAAGCTGCAGAAAAGATCTCCATGTAACTGGGTAAGATGGGGGGAAAGAGGCATTTTATTGGGAACTAAATCTTTGGGAGAAATATGAAAGGAAGAGAAGATCCACATGACTGAACTCCCATCCTGCGGAGCAAATTAGTCAAATTATGATCTGTCATCCTGGTCGTAGGGTCCTGCATGGAAGTGACAAGCCCCCTAACCTATTAAGATAACTGCAAGAACAGACAGAAGGACAGGAGAACCCTAGATCCTAGATCCTATTTTTGAGGTGTGTGTATATACTAGCTTGCCAACAATCAAGGCAGAGAAAGACTTGTGTGATGGTGACTGCCACCTCACTGCAACTCTCAATCCAAATGAAGTAAACACACTGGCCCTGCTCACTATACAACACAGCCTGGTGCAAAATCTGGGCTCACCAAGCCCTGAGAAATAATTTAGCCTAGCTATGCAGAGAAGGACCACGGAGGCCTTGAGTGTGATCCTGGTGTAGTCATGGTGCACACTGTCAGAGTGCACACAGTGGGGTACCACAGCAGTGCAAGGCTGTTAAGTATTGAATATTGGGCAGACAGATCCTGGGAGAGGACTCAACCTAGCTACACAGAGATAGCCCAGGACACCTATAGTGTGATCTAGGAAGGGCAATAGTAGACATTGTCTGCACACTTGGGCATATGCAGCAACTTCTCTCCCAGTGAGAGTACTCCAGATTTGCCATTACACTTTGCAGATAAGCACTACATTTGGGGCAGACAGATCCTGGGACAGTGAAAAAGTAGGCTTAAAGCTCAACATTCAGAAAACTAAGATCACGGCATCTGGTCCCATCACTTTATGGGAAATAGATGGGGAAACAGTGGAAACAGTGGCTGACATTATTTTTCTGGGCTCCAAAATCACTGCAGATAGTGACTGTAGCCGTGAATTTAAAAGACACTTACTCCTTGGAAGGAAAGTTATGACCAACCTAGATAGCATATTCAAAAGCAGAGACATTACTTTGCCAACAAAGGTCTGTCTAGTCAAGGCTATGGTTTTTCCAGTGGTCATGTATGGATGTGAGAGTTGGACTGTGAAGAAAGCTGAGCACCTAAGAATTGATGCTTTTGAACTGTGGTGTTGGAGAAGACTCTTGAGAGTTCCTTACTGCAAGGAGATCCAAACAGTCCATCCTAAAGGAGATCAGTCCTTGGTGTTCATTGGAAGGAATGATGCTAAAGCTGAAACTCCAATACTTTGGCCACCTGATGCAAAGAGTTGACTCATTGGAAAAGACCTTGATACTGGGAAAGATTGAGGGAAGGCGGAGACAGGGACAACAGAGGATTAGATGGTTGGATAGCATCACCGACTCTATGGACACGGGTTTGGGTGGACTCTGGGAGTTGGTGATGGACAGGGAGGCCTGGTGTGCTGCAGTTCATGGGGTCGCAAAGAGTCGGACATGACTGAACAACTGAACTGAAGTGATCCTGGGAAAAGACTGCCAGAGAGTCAGCCCAAATTTCTGGTGGCAGTGCAGCCACCTCAATTCCTAAAGCCACAATTCCCTGATCCTCAGGTTCAGCCTCTTCCACACTGCAGTCCTGCACTGGATCTGGGATTAACAAACTAGAGAAAGGGATGTGACCTTGGGCTTCTTATGGATGAAACTGTAGGTGCCTATACAGGCAGCACAAAAGTCGTCTCTGATGGCAGAGACCTCACTTGCTTCCACAATTACCTTCTTGGAGGCAGGACATGCACTCAAGGGCAAGGGAGCATGACTGAACCTGACCCTCAGGGGTTTGCTTCCAACAACTGGGAAGGAGATTGCACCCATGACAGGGCAGGGTCAGTCATGGAGCAAAAAGGAAGTCTTGTATCACACCTGGTACATAAATCAGATACTTCAACAAAAACCACATCTCCTATCAAGAGGATAATGGACAGCACACCCTTAGGAAAGACCTAGCTTGTGTCCTACCAAACGAAGCCCTCATGCCAAAACCACTGGACACACACAGTCTACACAGGGATGTTGTTTACAAAGCAAATACTAACAGACATAAAAGGAGAAATTGACAATAATACAGTAATAGTAAGACATTAATGGACATTACTGTGTCATTATCACTTGGCTTGCTTGTTACTACATATATCATCCTTCTTTTCTTTCCTTTGTAAGTGATTAGTCATTTTACCTGGAAGATTAACAGATTTCGGTTACTTTTTCTTTTAATCTATTAGTTACATACATTTATGACAACATTCATCATTTCGAGTAAAATTTAACAAGAACTAAAGTGAATCCCTTTAAAATGTTGATTTTAGTTATCTTTGAATTCTAGAGACATTTCCTTGATTATAATTCTAAACATTAGTTCAGTTTTATTCTTGCATTTTCTTTACAGATATTCTCATGATACTTATGATGAGTCTTTGCTCCCTACATTTCAAACTATGCCTATCTCTCAAGTTTTTCCTCTCCTATTGTATGTAATTATCTTCTTTGCTTTTATTCCTTTCCTCAAGTTCCCTTAATATACTTTCAAATTATTCTCCCTTGATAATTTTTAAAATCAGTCTTTGTTTTTATCTTTTCTTTGGATTTTTTTCTTAGACAATTTTATTTCAAATTTGTGTGTGTGTGTACTTTACAGCCTGAAGAGATAACACACCCATTAGCCAACAATGACTATATGCCAAGCACTGAGCAATAGACTCTGGTACATGCAGAAATAATTATAAATAGTCCTTGACGCTGAAGAACTCACATATAGTTTGGAAGGCAGACATGTAAATAAATTATTATACTGTAATATTAACCATTATAGAATTTTAAAAAGAAATAACCCATATACTAAAAAATTCAAAAATGTAAAGTGTATAATTCAATGGTTTTTAGGATATTTATAGAATTCTTCAATCATCATTCAGACCATTTTACTCTTCCACACACAAAAAAATGTGCATTAACAGTTACCTGCCATCCATCTTTGGCCCCAGATAACCATTAGTCTACTTCCTATCTCTAAAAATTTGCCTATTCTGGACATGTCAATATATGGAAACATACAACATGTTGTCTTTTGCAACTGGCTTCTTTAGCTCAGTACATTGTTTAAGATTAATTCATGTTCCCTGTTTTTAAGCTTATTTATGAATCAATTATACTCTAAGTTGTTGACTCTGATTCATAGTGTTCCTTCATTTTTGCCACTGCTTATTTAGTATTATTTATTTTATAGAGTTGTATTATAATTTTCTTCTGCTTTGTAACTGTGGCTGGTGTGTTTTCATCTACTGAAAGGTTTTGACAGTCACTTTCTCCTTGTAGTAGATTTGAAGTGAATGCAATGTGACTTTTCCTGTGTATTTTAAAAGTACCTTTTATTGTTCTTAAACATTAATTATAGCAAATCATATACAGATGAGGCTGAGTGGTTTGAATGGCTTGCCAAGATTCTTCATTCAAGTTTACATATTTGTATAGCACAGTGAAGTTTCTTTACTAATTGTTGACTTTTTCCTGTATTTGCATTGGAGGCAAGGAAATATAGTATCTCTTTGATGCTATGATATTAGTGTTTCTGAAAGTTCCATATTTGTCACTGCTTCCCCCCTGTTTATCTCTTCATTACCAAGTTTCTAATAATGCCTCCTCTTAAAGTGGCCTCTATCATCCTCTCAAATCTTTTTCACATTTTTACATTTGACTGCACATATGGTCCAGTCTTTCCTTTGGGTTCACTAATTATCATTGTTCTGATCCACAGGCATTTACCATGTTCCAATTTTTCTGTCACTCAGTGTCAAACTTACTCCTTGAACCATGTGCTATCTGTGTCTCCTACTGCAAGAATTCTGTTGCTCTCACAGATAATATTCCTGTTACTCCACTTAGAAAAAAGGTTACAGAGTGGGCTACATTGGTTTTGGATGTTTTCTTCTATATGTAAATTGGACTTTTTAGAAACTGTGTCTCCTAATGATGTTCTAGGCATGGGTTAGAAGTGGAAGTCATGTGGAAAAACTTTATATATAGGAGGCAATGACTATGCTATCCAATATTTTCTTTAAAATTGGATATTTCCTCTCGTTTGTTTTCAAGTCAAATTAACTATGGTAAGTAAAGTAAATGATACTATAAGCAATAATTTTATCTAGTTCTTCATGTCATTTCCCTAGTATTTGACTTATTTTACTTTCTTAAGCCAAAAAACACTAAATTTCAGCTAAATTTTTGAGGTAGAGATTGCTAGTCTTCATTGTTATATCTATTTTTCCTTTTCTTGTACAAAAGAGACTGCAGTATGATATTTATTTTAATTATACAGGGTCATGTGATTAATTCTCATCATTAAAATGAGTGGGAGAAACGTGTTTTTCCTAGGGTAAGACAGAATACAAGCCATCACAGAGTTCTAGTCTCTTACTCCTCCCCTGCAAAGGCTTAACCTCTAAAAAGTGGAGTCATAAAATGGAAATTATTTGAACTTCCATTGAGCTTCCACATGGAAGACATATTTTGCTAAGAAATATCTGAAACTGTATTGCAATTAGAATGAGCAAGAAATACACTTTTGCTTTGTCTAACCACTGATATTTGGCAGAATAATAGGTACTACAGCATAGGCCTAAATTATGATGATGCATATAGAAGTTGAAATAATCTCCTTAGACCAAGAATAGGTATAGAGGCGTCCATGTTTCACGGGGAGGAAAAAAAAAAAAAAAAAACTTAACCAGATAACTCAAATAATGATTAGACTGGTGAAGTTCTTTAGTGGAAAAAGGTAAAGCAAAGTCCATATACATAACACAATTAGGAAAGTGAAAACTTCTTTTATCCTTTTGAAAGTCATATTTGTTATATAGAAAATTTACATAAAATAATATCTATTATTTAAAATAAAAGTATTCTATTTATTATCTTAAAGATATGAATAGCCAGCAATATTAGTAATATTAGTAATATTTTACAAGACCTTTGCAGGTACTCACATTTGTGAAAATCACTAATATATTCAAAGCCTCTCATAAAATATTATAAGAAACACAAACTGTTTTGAAAAGCAAGGCAGGAAATATTAATTTGATTTAGTTGATTTTATATTGAATTAATATCTTCTTATAAAATAAATAATATTCTGTAATTTAATGATTATCATAGTTATATTAATTATGAGCTGAACTGTCAAACCTAAAACTTGCTGCTGTATCCTATGTACTATGTGCTCACTACAAACATCATGAATATATATTTAGAAACAGATTTTCTTCCATTTTTGAATGATTTAATTCTAACTGAAATTTATTCTGCCTATGGCTCATCTCTGTGTGTTAGATTTCTACCTTAGTAGGGAATACTTTCTCAGTTACATATTCAACTGATACCTCCTTTTCTATTAACTTCACATTATGCAAATTAAAATGGTTCTTAAAATTCTTGAACCAATCTTTGCTCACAGATTTGGTTGCTTTAAATACTGTGCTGGTACCTGCAGCACTTGTGGCTACATAGATTCTTCTTTTTTTTTTTTTAAAACAGGCTTCTGGCTTCTTCCTAAATTATATTTGCATCAGAGTCACATATTTCCTGTGCACATCTTCATAATACACATTATCTTTTAAACTCTCATAAATTCTTTTAAGCTGTAAACAACTATACATGCAGGCTAGAATATTTTATGAAAATTTTCTCTATTTCTATATAGAGCATGAGCTTTCTGAGTCACAAGCAGACTTATCAAAACCTTCTAGATTCTAGTTAAGAAGCTTTGCTTTGCCATTTCATTTTTGTATCTTGCAAGGAGAGTATCTTGCTTTTCTAGGTAATTCTAAGAAATACATATTATTATTCATAATTTTTTACTTACAACCCAGGGAACCAAATAAGAAATGAATAACCAAATAAGCAACCTGTGATGAAACATAGATGGTATGAAGATTTACTTATTAGTTAAGTGAAATGATCCTATAATAAAGCTGCAGGTGTTCTACCAAAATTTACAAATATATAAGTATCACAGTACAAACACATATGAGCACTTAAACACACATACATCCTAGAATTCCTAAGTCTCTGCTCAATATTAAAACAGTTATTTCTATTGTTCTCAAATACCAAGAATGTGTATTTGTATTTAATGTACTCTTTTAATACAAGCTGGGTAGATTTCAAACTATTCTCATCCCTCTAACAGAGAGGGGTAAGCAAGTAGGCACTTGTTTATGTTGCCTAACTCCTGAATCCTTCTATCGGAAGGACTGATGCTGAAGTTCCAATACTTTGGCCACCTGATGCAAAGAGCCAACTCACTGGAAAAGATTCTGATTCTGGGAAAGATTGTAGGCAGGAACAGAAGTGGGGGACAGAGCATGAAATGGATTGATGGCATCACTGACTCAATGGACATGAGTTTAAACCAATTCCAGAAAACTCCACGAGATAGTGAAGGACAAGGAAGCCTGGAGTCCTGCAGTCCATGTGGTTGCAAAGAGTCAGACACAACTTAGCTACTGAACAACAATAACTCTTGAGTTACACCAACCAAGGCTTCCCTTGTGGCTCAGCTGGTAAAGAATCTGCCTGCAATGTGGGAGACCTGGGTTCGATCCCTGGGTTGGGAAGATCCCCCGGAGAAGGGAAAGGCTACCCACTCCAATATTCTGGCCTGGAAATTTCCAAGGAGTATATAGTCCATGGAGTCGCAGAGTCAGACACAACTGGGTGACTTTCACTTTAACACCAACAAAAGCTGGACTCTTACCTATTTTACATATTTGTTTTACATAAAGAAGGGGAAAACCAATAATTAATTAACCATGGAACCCATTTGACACAGCAATGATACTATTAGTTTTTAATTCATTTCGGCTCCATATTATTAAATATTAATTTAAAAAGTAGACCTTCCTACCCTAAAATTTGATCACCAATAAGAGAGTCATAGAACTCACAATTAGGTGAAGAATAATTTTTCCAATATTTTTCAAGATTGTTTTATGACCCAAATCAGGAGTAGCAATATATTTGTTTCTTAAATGGAAATTAAATACATTAAGGTTTTTAAACATATATTTATTCTAAGCTCTCTTTTATTTTGCAAATTTAATATAGAATAGATTTGAAACTATTCTTTTGCAGTCAAATGTTTTCAAACAGGTTTAGTTAGGCTATATTTTTTTCTGTCTTATACAAATACATTCTTCAGCCTTCTGTAAATACATTCCACTGAAGCAAATCATACCTTCCTGGTGAGGCTTCTAAATTTTTTCCTCTTGTGCAGGATCAATGAGCTGAACAACCTATCATCTACAATGTCCTTTCAAAATTTATTATGCTAACAATCCCATTCCCCATATACTATAATAACATTTGTAAAAGTATATAAATTAATGAGTATGAGTATATCAACTAATGGATTCCTGAGAAGTTTCATTATTCATGTGAAGACTTGTCTTAAGACGTGAGGGGTCAATTACTTGCAATATATTATTCAGTCGGTTACAAGTTACAAATTTGTTTCTTGGCAAAGTCATTCTCTATTCTAGACAATGGTCCCCAAACATAAACTTGTACTTATGTCAGAACCTTTATAAATATTTACATACTTGCCTGATTAATTATGGTTTTTATTCAGCACTTCGGCAGTTGTTTCACAATATTTGACAAGTTCTCACAAATGATTAATTTGAAAATAAATATTTGAGGATGTTTGTTCCAAACAAATGTTAACTATATGAGCTTGATATCAGGAGTCAGAAGAAATAGAATCAACATAGCTAGTCATTTCAAATTTTGTTTTCTTGCATCTATCTTAGATCACCTTTTAGCTTTTTTCCCATGGGCCACCTACTTCAGAGTTTGAGAGTTCAGCAGTTTGATTAATAAGCAGTTTCTGGTCACTTGGTCCTCCCACACTCAGTTAAGAGGATTCAGTGGGGTCCAGAATACTCATAGTCCTCAGTTGAATCCTTTTTATTCAAGTATTCCAGTGTTGGGTGGGGAAAGGGTAATTTTCATTTAGCCATTAAGTGAATGCTCTGACTTATTATTCCTAATATTCCCTTTGTTTTCTCAAGGCATATAATTACAAAAATTGTTTTAAAGGACACATAAATTAACAGGGCACATCCTTTCCCAGATATACAAGGGCTCCTTATCCCGATGAAAAAAGTAAAAGGAAAGAAAATAGACACCATTTCACATACCATTTCCTTCACTATTTAATCCTCTATGTAACCCAGTCTTTATTAACCAAGGTTTGCATTTGAGGAGACAGGTTTCCCAAGAGTATAAGTAACATCAAGTTCAAAAAGTCAATAAACCACAGAAATGAGATACCAATAGAGATCTCACTGATGCCAAGTCCCACGAACTATTACATTATGCTGCCTTCTCCACCAAATATGGTGATAATAGTGAAAGAATGGAAACCTCTTATATAATGCTAAATTGTATTCATTATTTGATTAGTGTCTTGGTAAAACTCATGCTATAAATATCTTGGGTTTCCCTAGTGGCTCAGCAGTAAAAAAAAAAAAATCTGCCTGCAGTGCAGGAGCCACAGGAGACGCAGGTTTGATCTCTGGGTTAGGAAGATCCCCTGGAGGAGGGCATGGCAACCATGCCTTTGCCTGGGGGCATCCAATATTCTTGCCTGGAGAATCCCATGGATAGAGGAGCCTGGCAGGCCACAGTCCATGGGGTCGCAAGAGTTGGACACGACTGAGGGACTTCACGCATAAATATCTGGAATGTTTTTAGAAACCAACATTAAAATCTGTAGCTATTTTATTTTTAAACTATATCTTCACTTTTGGATTCCATGTACTAAACAATTATTTTATCATCATATTGTGTTCTCAATTTCTTAGAAGACTAAATAAGAATTTTAATATTTTAGGAAAATGCAGGGTTAGTAGTATTTCAGGAAAATTTTGAGATGACTTTCAAGGGAATGAGTGAAATAATTTGTAAAGGATTTTCTAAAAAAAGGATATTCTTAGAACATTTAGAAATAAGAAAAAAAAACCTGTTAGCTTTTATTATAAATATATTAGATTCTTCACATGCTCATTCTTCATCTATCAGATAGGCATATTCAAAATAACATAATACAAAGTTTATCAAATTATAAAATATTTATGATGTTTGATACAAAACTTGGAGTGCCTTGATAAAGCACATCTTTATATTAAGTTTAATACTAATGTTCACCTAGAATTTAGTGCTATGCTTGAGGGCATCATTTAAGCCATCTCTAAGAAGAAGGAAATCGCAACCCACTCCAGTGTTATTGCCTGGAGAATCCCAGGGATGGGGGAGACTAGTGGGCTGCCATCTATGGGGTCACACAGAGTCAGACACGACTGAAGTGACTTAGCAGCAGCAGCAGCAAGAAGGAAATGGCAACCCACTCCAGTATTCTTGCCTGGGAAATCCCACAGACAGAGGAGCTGGTGGACTATGGTCCAAAAGGTCACAAAAGAATCAGACACCACTTAGTGACTAAACAACAACAGCACTGTTTAGAAGGTTCTTCTTTAAACTCATGTTTATCATAAATACTGACACTATGTAAGTCTGCTCAAACCAATACTTTCCATTTGTTTATAATTCACATTAGACTACTATAACCTATGCAATCTTATGGTAGCAATTAGACTTTGAAGTCTAGAAATCATTGGCTTCATTTTTCCTCTGTAAAGAGTTTTCATTCTCATTTCTTTTCTTTTTTAGCTATTCTCTTTATCCCATTTGCTTTTCATATTTCTGTCCACTTTCCCAAAGAACTATGCTTAAGCAAGACATTATGCAGCATTGGAGACATATAGGGATCTCTATCAGCAGACACAAAATGTACATTAGCCCATGTCAGGTCTACTCACACCATCAAGTGCAGTGCAATTACAATAATTAAATTTAAAACACTTCAATTATAAATCCTGACAGCGATTTGAATATTGGTTTACAGAAGTCTCTAAGTAGATACTTCTTGTCATATAAAGGAATAATCTTTAAAAATTAAAGTTAATGATAATTTTAATGAAAGAAACTCTCTAGATACACTCTTTAACCATGTAAGTTCAATTTGGAATAGATGTGAATGATTAGAAAGTTTTCATTTTAGATTAAACTAGTCCTCTGAACTCTGTGATTATTGCTGCATTTATGCCTGGTTTGGTTTCCAAACTGGCTGCATCATGACTAACTACTGTAATAACTTTTATAATGCATTTTATCACTATAGTCAAATACTAGGCTCAATAAGCAAGCAAAAGAATCACACAGTGTTGAGAAATTAATGGCTGTTATTTTGCAATTAATAGATTGTTTTAATATATTTTGTATTAATGTTCAGCATTTTTGCCATACAATTTAAAGTAACATTTTCAGATTAACCATTGAATATAAATATAACTATCTAACAAAATATAATGTATAGAAA
Source organism: Bison bison bison (assembly GCF_000754665.1). NCBI lineage: Eukaryota > Metazoa > Chordata > Mammalia > Artiodactyla > Bovidae > Bison > Bison bison. The sequence continues at coordinate 5,053,277 of NW_011495013.1, forward strand.
TGTAATTTATATTTTTGTTAAAATTGGAAACAGATATTTACTTTTAGAGGAATAGGGGTCCTAGGTTCTATTACAGATTATAGTATTCTCTCTAGCTGCAATTTTGGGTAAGCCATCATTTATTACTCTTTTCTAAATTCTACAGCAATAAAATGAGGCATATAAAACTTTTTAATAAAAGTTCTATAATTTAAATTATAAGCCGTTTGAAAAAAAAAAAAAACACTTTTAGAATGCAAATAAATCAGCCAGAAGCTAATTTTGTTCAGCTACCTTTTCTTTTGTTATTTCATTTTAACCTTTTGTTTACACAGGCAAGTACTGTTTCTGTTTCTTTTGTATCTAAAGAGTGTCCATTATTGACATAAATTTGGAACAACTCACTTGCATGAGAAAAAGTGTAACAGAAGGAAAGGCACTTAACAGCCAACATTTGCTATGCCTATTTTTTTTCCCTCTAGCATCAGGAATATAAGCCCTGGCTTTTCCATGGAATAAAAGGGGAAAGTAAATACACTGTAACTTATGACTCTTGTTATACTGCTGCTACTGCTAAGTCACTTCAGTCGTGTCGGACTCTGTGCAACCCCATAGACGGCAGCCCACCAGGTTCCCCCATCCCTGGGATTCTCCAGGCAAGAACACTGGATTGGGTTGCCATTTCCTTCTCCAATGCATGAAAGTGAAAAGTGAAAGTGAAGTCACTCAGTCGTGTTGGACTCTTAGTGACCCCATGGACTGCAGCCTACCAGGCTCCTCTGCCCATGAGGAGGGGAAGAGTACTGGAGTCGCAAGAGTACTGGAGTGGGGTGCCACTGCCTTCTCCATTAAACATCTTCAGATGTCTAATATACCATAAAGCTCTCTGCTTTTGCTTATGATATCTATTAAGTCTGTGCTCATTTCAGGAGTCTCTAGGGAGGAATCTGATCCAAATTGATTCAATTGGCAGGATTAATTTTCTTACCTTCCTTACTTGTGGTAAGGACCCATTTCCCTGCTAGCTCAAAAGATTGGTCTTTGCTCCTAAAGGCCACCCACCTTCTTTCTCATGTTTCCATATATTCCCACTTCCTCCAAAAATTGTAGGTGAAATCTCATGTTTTATGTTATACTCCTTTCAGGTGTACCCTTCTGATGAATTCCCCAAATAAAAGGGAAATACGATTTTTTTTTTTTTTTTTTTTACCAATGTTTAGTATTTTCAGTATACAGTGTTTATATATATTTTGCTACATTTATCTTCTGTATTTTCTATTTAAGAAAACCATTTACTCAGAGCAACTATAAATTAAATATGCTCTGCTGTTTTAAGCCACCAAGTTTGTGGCTTTTTTTTTTTTATAGATGCCTCCAGAAATTAATATATCATGTATATAAAATTCTAGAGGAGGCAAAACTAATCTATAGTCACAGCAGATGTTGTCTGAATCAGGGATTAGGGAAGGGCTGCCTGAAAAGTGACACACAGGAACTTTCTGGGGAGATGAAAAATGTTTTATGTTTTGACTGTGAGTAAGGGCTTCCCTTGTGGCTCAGCAGTGAAGAATCCGCCTGCAATGTGGGAGACCTGGGTTCGATCCCTGGGTTGGGAAGATCCCCTGGAGAAGGGACCAGCTACCCACTCTAATATTCTGGCCTAGAAAATTCAATGGACAGAGGAGCATGGCTGGCTACAGTCAGTAGGGCCACAAAGAGTCAGACACAACTGAGTGACTAACACATTTTCACTGAGCATAGCTGAGGAATCAGTTTACTATTCTAAAATTTTTGCAAGGGAGAGTGAACAACTGATTCTATCAATAATTTGAGGAACATTTGTTAACTTCTGAGTGCATGAAATGTCAGCATATTTGCTTATCTCTAAATCAGGAGGCCATCCAGTTACTGACATTAACATGTGGGAACAAACTCTTATATTGGATTCTGGCAGATATAAAAACAGCACACAGACATAGATAAAATTGTGAAGCATTGTAAGAATAAAGAGGAGAACTTATCTTGATTCTGTCACTTTAATGTTTAAAGTCACACTACATTTTGGCATACCTAGAAAAATATATATCCATATACATAATTTTATAAGTTAAAGCAACCATTTCACTGACTAGAACTATGAGAAATAGGAAAGTTCCATAGTTTCCAGAATTTGAAAACTGCCTTCATAGTATAACTTTTGCTAATGATAACATGAACACCTTTGCCCTAAACTTTAGTATACAGAGTTCAGACTTGGGCGTGTGTTCATATTCATGGGCATCTTAATATCTTGGCCCTAATATGTGTTTTATTTTTATTTTATAAAGTATGTATATAATGTTGGGAAAAAAGGCACAGGATCAAATTTATAATGTAACTGGAAAAGCTGACCAATTGGCTGCCAGCTTTATTTCAGAGGAATGCACTTCTCAGATTAAATGATATATGATAAAATCATACAAGTGCCTATATATGTTAGCTTAGTGAAGACACTGAAGCACATAGATGGGTCCTAACAGAGGGATGAGCATATTCAGAAGTCAAATGAAATAGAGTTATATGACTATAGTACTTTTAACTAAAAAATTCAATATTACTGAAGAACAGAGCTCTAGATGTGGAGTTTTTGAAAGATATATCTGGAAAGATATAAGAATAAGAAAATAAACCAAAAGAAAGAGTTATGATAAGACTTATACTAAGAGCAATGAAGGGCTCGGTGGTTTTCATCAAGGCAATAAAACACTCAGATCTTTCTGTACTGGAGAAATTGAAGGACTTTCAATCTTGGGACCTATGGTAGACTTCCTCAAATATTATTGAGTATAGAAAGCAGCAGTAGACTGAAAAAGATCAAAGCTCCCAAGACTGTCAGAGGTTATGCGTATAGTTTGAAGCCAAATCCCTGAAGGGTAGGCTGAAGTTGATAAGGCTATAGAATCAGGCTATGGAAACTGAGTGTTATTACCTCTGAAAATTCATTATCCTTTTTCCTTATAATGAAAACCATTTTTTTGCTTCAGAAAAGCTACTCACTCATTTGATAGGTAATTTACCTCAACCTACAGAAATGAACCTGAAACCGACTGGCCAGAGTATTCATAATAACCTCATAGTGAGACATATAAATTAAGCAGTTATTTGAAGCAATTAAGATGGATGCTGAGGAAGGATGTTAGCTTTTATTACTCTTTGTCAGCTAAAAGAGCAATTTCTGCAATAATTTGAACAGAAATTAACTGATTTTAAGTTACTTTGAGATTCAGTGTTGTCACCACTATAAGTATCCTAACTGACGTATATACTAAAAATGGAAAAACAAACTTACTTGACATCAGAATTTAATAACATTTTAACGAATTATAAAAATACCTATACTTTCATATAAGTATATGTATATATGATTAACTCAGTTTAACATACTTTACAACAAAAATAATACAGCATATTAACTAGAGGCAAAGTAATCATTAGTTGACACAAAGAGTATCCATAATGTACTGAAATGCAGAAACGAGATGAACTAATACATTTTAATCATTTGAATCACAACCTAATTGTATATATAAATATTTAAAGCATAGGCAAAATCAATGAAATTTATTGTTGTGTGTTTATTTAAGAACCTTCATTCTTGCCTTTATACTGAAGTCCTATTTTAGCATTAGGTCAGAAATATTTTGTCCTAAGGCAGAACAACTGTTCAAATGTGTTATTTGCATTTCATATTAAGATTAATGCAGAGGCCTTAGGATTTTGAGTCTTCTGTGAAGATTGCTTTGAAAACCACTGAATTCCAAGTGACATATCTCACTCTCATTCATGAATTAAATATTATATGTCAACTTTGCAATAAGGCATGCAGTGAATATACTTGAACAGTTCACTGTTTGGTTAGAAGAAGCACTTGGGAAATGTATGTTATGGCAGGGCTCCTCAACCTCTGGGAACTAATGCCAGATGATCTGAAGTGGAGTTGATGTAAAAATAATAGAAATAAAGTGTACAACAAATATAATGCAGTTAAATCATCCTGAAACCATCCCTCCCACTGAACCATGGAAAAATTTTCTTCCATGAAGTCACCCCTGGCACCAAAAAGGTTGGGGACCACTGTTTACGGTATCAACATAATATTTTTTTTTTCTATTTCCCAAGAGAGTTAAATATCTTCTCCAAAGTTGCCACCACATTATGGGCCCCAGAGGTGAACATAGGCTGCAACTATGAGATTCACGAGCAGGCAAAAAGCACTGCTCCCACTAAACTGGGAATGCATGGACAGCAGCCGCAGCCTAGGAGACCCATAAGCAGGTGCCAAGTGCTGCCCTACCATCCCAAGAGTGCACAAGGGCTGCTGTTAACTGCATACCCCATATTAAGGGGATAATGGCCAGCACACACCGAAAAGAGACAGCAAGCACCCAAACTAAAAGCAGGCCCTCTATTCGAGAAAAGATGATGAAGTAAAATGACTTGAGCTCAAACTCATCTTCCCTCAAGAAAACACCAAAATCACAACTAACTGCTGAATAACCATCACACACACCCACCCACTGGAATTTATAAAAAAGAATGCTTCACATTCAAAAGACAATGAAGGAGTCACAATGAGATGGTAGGAGGGGTGCTGTCACAACAAAATCAAATCCCACACCCTCCAGGTGTGTGACTCTCAAACTGGAAAACAATTAAATTATAGAAGTTCTCCCACAAGAGTGAGAATTCTGAACCCTATCAGGCTCACCTGAGGGTCTGGAATCAGGAGGAGGAACACCCATATTTTGAAAGCCAGTGGGGCTTGAGTGCGGAAGGTTCAAGGACTGGGGGAAACAGAGGCTCCACCTCTAGAGGGCACACATAAAATTACAGACACTAAGATCCAGCACAAAGCAGTAACTCCGTACTGTGAAAATGGTTAGACTACCCAAAGCAATACAGATTCAATGCAAGCCCTATCAAATTACCAATGGGATTTTTCACAGGACTAGAACATTTTTTTTTTAATTTGTATGGAAAAACAAAAGATCCCGAATAGCCAAAGCAATCTTGAGAAATAAAAATGGAACTGGAGGAGCCGGGCTCCCTGACTTCAGACTATACTAAAAAGTTACCTTAATAAAACAGTATGATACTGGTGCAAAAACAACAACAAAAATATAGATCAATGGAATAGGATACAAAGTCCAGAGATAAACCCACACACCTATGGTCACCCAATCTGTGACAAAAGAAGAAAGAATACACAGTGGAGAAAAGACAGTCTCTTCAATAACTGGTGCTGGAACAACTGGACAGCAACATATAGAAGAATGAAATTAGAACATTCTCTAACACTATACACAAAAATGAACTCAAAATGAATCAAAGACCTAAAAGTATGGCTGGACACTATAAAAATCACAGAGGAAAACACAGAGCACTCTTTGACATAAATCACAGCAATATCTTTTTTTTTTTTATCTACCTCTAAGAGTAATGGAAATAATACCAAAAATAAACATATGGGACCTAATTAAACTTACAAGCTTCTGCACACCAAAGGAAACCATAAAAAAAAAAAAAGACAATCCATAGAATAGGAAAACATATCTTCAAATGAAACGTCTGACAAGGGATTAATCTCTAAAATATACAAACAGTTCATGCAGTTCTGTATCAAAAAAATAAAACATTAAAAAAAAAATGGGCTGAAGACCTAAGTAGACATTTCTCCAAAGAAGACATACAGATGGCCAACAGGAACACAAAAAACTGCTTGACATCACTAATTTATCAGAGAAATGAAAATCAAAACTACAATGAGTTATCACCTCACACCAGTCAGAATGGCTGTCATCAAAAAGTCTACAAACAATAAAGGGGCTTATTGGAGAGGGTGTGATGGAAAGGGAACCGGTCTACCCTCTTGGGGGGAATGTAAATTGGTACAACCACTACGGAGAACAGTATGGAGGTTCCTTAAAAAACTAAAAATAGGACTATCATATAATCCAGCAATACCACTCCTGGGTATATATCAGAAGAAAACCATAATTTGAAAATTTTACATGCACCTCAATGTTCATAGCAGCACTATTTACAATAGCCAAGAAAAGGAAGCAGACTAAATCCCCATCAACAGAGAAATGGATAAAGATGTGGTACATATATACAATGGAATATTAGTCATAAAAAGAATGATATAATGCCATTTGCAGCAACATGCATGGACATGGAAATTATCATACTAAGTAAGTCGAACAGAGAAAAACAAACATCATATGAATTCACTCATTTGTGGAATCTAATTAAAAAAAAATGGTACAAATGAACTTATTTACAAAACTTCAACAGACTTACAGATATTGAAAACAAACTTATGGTTACCAAAGGGGAAATGTGGCGAGGAGGGATAAATCAGGAGACTGGGATTAACATATACACACTACTATATATAAGACTGGAGAAGGAAATAGCAACCAACTCCTGTATTCTTGCCTGGAAAATCCCATGCACAGAAGAGCCTGGAGGGCTACAATCCATAGTATGACAGAGTCAGACAAGATTGAAGCGACTTAGCACATATATAAGATAGATAACCGACAAGGATCTAACTGTATAGCTCAAGGAACTCAACTCAACTCAATATTTTGCAATAACCTGCATGAGAAAAGAATCTGAAAAAGAATGAGTATACATATAACTGAATCACTTTGCTGGACACCTGAAACTAACACAACATTGTAAATTAAATATACTCCAATAAAACTTTAAAAAATGATAATAAACCTATTTCTTTTTGAAAAGTCAAAAAATATATTCAATATTTTGAATTACATTAAACATGATATTCTATTGAAAACTCACTAAAAGTAATAAACACTGAGTAAATATTAATAGATCATTGAATCAATGACAGTGGGAGTTTATAGAAAATATTTACCAATTTTACTCAAGTCCGTATGGCACCACAAAGGGTAATAAAGGCAAGAAACACAAAAGCAATATCAGGTATCCTTCTTTTAACTTTAGATAATCTAGTCTATTTATAAGTAATTACTAATAGGACTGCTATACAGAAAAATAACACTGAACTTGGTTTTCTTTTGATTTTAAGGATCCATGGAATATTAATTTCAGCGGTTATGTGAATATCATACTCCTATGATTCAAAGTTCAACCAATCACAAATCAAATCAGGACATCCAGAATGTGCTGGGTTTTCTGTTTGTTCAAAACGTCAATGTCACTGGGACCCAGTCCATATCAACCATCGTAAAGTGCTTCAGGTACTATGCATACACACCTTGGTCCTGGTGGTAGAACCTGCAATGCCTTGTTAACTGGCTCCTGCTCTTCAGCATGCCCCCCCAGAGAACAGTTAGACCCATGGATGAGAGAGCCTTTGCAGAAGTCCAGGAATCCAGTTGAGTAGTTCCATCAAACTGTTGGAGGTTAAAAAATACATACGTATGAATTTGGATGCATTGGAAAGGGAAAGAAGGACAGTTTGACTTTACCTGCACAACCCCTCCCCCAAGGCAGCACACATTAGTGCTAAAGGAGACCACCCTGGACCATGATTTCTCACTTGGGGAAAGTGAAAGCATGAGAATGAGTACTCAAGATTCCCCAGGCAAGTGAGATGCAGTCCAAGATGATCATTCCTTTTTCACCTCATCCAGAGAACTGAGTCATGAGCTGTACTACTTGGGGCAGGGAAGATGCTGGGAGAGTGGCAGAGGGCACTGAAGGGATGTAGATCCAGAAATTGTTAAATGCCTCTTGTGCACCATCAGGAAGCCCATCCAAGAGCCACTGGAGAAGGCTTAACTGTGATTCTTCCCAACTTGCCCATGGGCACCCCCAGTGCTCTGTGCAACTCACCCACACACCCTCTAACGGTGTGGCCAGTTCCCTGTACATACTCTTAATGGCAGGAAGAATAAGCTTTGGCAGATGGCTAGTAAGCATTGCATACAATCAGCCACAATCTGCAGACCAGGAAGCAACCACAAATTTGAGCTTTAGAGTCACCACTGGAAAAGTCAAAGGGAAGCTGTCAGCAACCCACCTGGTGAGCTGCAAGATGGAAAGAAGCTTAAAATTTTTGCCAAAAGAAGAAGCAAGAAGTATGACCCAGGTGTAACCACAGAGAGACTGAGGAAGCCTCAGAATCCCCAGTACAGCAGTGAGAAGGTATTTTTTTTCCCCTAAAGTCAGCCAGTAAAGACTGGAGAAAGTGCCTGCTACTTCTAATGGAAGGACAGCAGCTGCAAGAACTTTAAGGAAAAAAATTTAAAAATCATGGAAACATGACCCCAACAAGGGATCGCAGCAATCTTCTAGTAATCAATTCCCAAAACATCCTGATAAAGAATTAAAAATAGCTGGGTTTTTCTCTTCTGGTGAGAAGATCCACACTCGTAGCAGCTTTAAGCATACAAAAAAATATTAACCAGTCTCTGTGTTGTAGTGTCACATCCCTATTATTTACTTATTTTATAACTAGAAGTTGGTTCTGTTTCTTTCTTGTCCTTGCTCGGGTACTTGATTGCACATGGTCAGAAGGGCCCAGGCAGCTGCTGACCCATCACACTGCCCTGCGGCAAGAAGGCAAGGGCAGGGCTTTCCACTTTCCAGTAGCAGGGGTCCCAGAGGACTTCAATCAGCAAGCGCAGCCGCATGCCCTTGCAGACTGCAAATTGGAGGCCTGTAGAAGGAACCCCTGCCTCTGCACTCCACCACCCTCCACCACCCGCCCCTGGGAGGCAATGCAGCCACCCCAACCGCCCCCTCCAGCGAGCCCCGCGAGAAACAAGCCTGATCTCCAGCCCCTGTCGAACTGGAGCCTGAGCGAGAAACCAGGCTAGAGCAAGCCTGACCTCAAAGAAGGCTACTGACAGGGCCGAAGTAGTGCTGACCTCGGTTCCTCAAAGAAGCCCAAGTGCTATTATGCAGGCTGTGAGAAAGTTTGGGGGCTGAGACCTCACCACGTATAGGAACCTTTGCCGGCGGCAGGGGGTCCAGAAG
>NW_011495013.1:5062456-5069128 GCF_000754665.1 Bison bison bison
CTGTTGCTGCAGCCACTCCCACGCCAGCAGCCCCACCGTCAGCACCTCCAGCTTGCTGAGAGCACCATTCTCTCTGGCTGCCAGGCCGCTGGCCTGTTTTCTTGCGGTAACCCAGCCCTGCCAGCCTCTTCGAACTGCGTGGTCCCTGCCCCTTATCCCGTGGGCCCGAGGTTGGAGGCCCCTCCCCGCTTGTTGCAGCCTTGAACAGGTGTGCTCCCTTTCTCTAGGGAATTCTTGTCTAGAGGAAAGAGAACTTTATGAAGTCAACAACAAGGAAACCATTATCTACACCCCAGGTGTCAAAGTAAACTTGCAAAACAGCAACAACCACAAAAACTCCATACACAAATAGCACAGGAGGCATATCCACGAAGGTGAGAGTCAGCCGTGTTGAACCCTGTTATCTCAGGGATGGACATGTACCAGAAATCAGAGGTCAATAAGGAGACCACCCTCACCTCCACTCCACCCTTGCCCTCATCTTACTCAGGAGAGTGTGTAATTTCCTTGGTTCTGTTCTGTCTCTTGGCAACAAAAATTTGAAGTGACAGAGCAGTGTTACAGCTCAGTTTTATTTAGAAGGTAAAGGAAAATACATCCTTGAGGTGTGAGGGCATGCCAACCCAAAAGACACAAAGAGAAGAGAGGCTCCGGCACAATTTTGGCTCCTCTTTATATATGCTTTTTCTCCTCCCACTGGGCCTGCCCTTTGTAAATTGGGCTAGCCAGGAGTGCTGTTTGTTTTACCCAAGGTCCTCACTCCAGTCTTCGGACCTTCCTGTGTTCTATTTTCAGAGGCTTTTCCCTTCTTTGTCTTTTAGCCACCACCATTTTGGACTCCTTTTCCCTATTCTAACTACCTAACACTCTGAACTTAAGATTCTGGAGTTTCCTTTTGTTTCAAGAGCACACTGAGGGCAAAGCCAGCAGACCCCTGCAGGTAGAGCTTAGTGTCTGGCCTGCTGGTCAATGGATCGGTCAGCTCGGAGGAGACGTGGTCACTGACAGTTGTGCTTTCAGGACAGATCCCTAGGCTTAGCTGCATCATCCCAGGAGTCTGTCAGATGGGTAGCCTGACTGAAGATTGTCATTTTGGTCCACAATTGTCATGGTGTGCAGCATAGCAAAGGCCACTGGGGTATGTATGCTGGCACCTGGAGGCCACTGAGGACTCTGGGACCAGGATCTGGACTTTCAGACTTTACAGGTAGATGTTCTTTCCAGAAATCTGTCTTAACTGCATGAGCCTTTCTATATGTAGTGCATGGGGGGTCTTGTTCTTGACCATGAGAGAATTCCAACATAAACACAGCTGGAGGGGATATATCCAGCTCCAAAAAGGTCAACCCATACTTTCAGCCATGTAGCTGGGGTGGCAAGGCACTCCAAGAGTACTGGCTGATAGACCTCGTGTAGCCCACTGCAAACATGGGATGCTTCTTTTGGCTGTTATTAAATCCACCTGGCACAACTGGCTGGCCCTTCTATTGCTTTTCTTCATAGTCCAGGAAAAGCAGGTTTATAATCTTGTTCTCCTCAAGTGGGATGAAGCTCTTAGTGATTACATACTTTAACCTGAGTTCCTAGGTCTCCTCATTCTTTGCCTTCTTCAGGTTCTGCTACATGTGGATATACTCATCATGCTGGCCCCAGGTCTCTGCCTTCACAACCTGCTGTTTGACTTGGAACTTCATGAGTTTCCTGGGTTTGACTTCTATGTCCTGCTGCATGGATGTGTATATAGCCTGAAACTACATTGCCTCCTCATCTCAGATCATCACCTCCTGCTGTATTTCCTGTTCATGGTATTTCTGCTCTGCAGTCTCATCACTCTTCAGTTTCAATGTCTTCTACTTCTCTTTGGTGTGATTCTGGATGTTCTTGCCTCAATGGAGAAGCTCACTCTCCATGGTCTTGTACTTGACTGCAAGCGGTTCCATGGCCTTCTGCTCCTGCCATAGGTCTTGCGGCATCCTCTCCTTCATCCCTAGCAGCTTCTGCCTGTTCTCACTCATAAGACTGCAGTCATCCTGGCTGGTCACCTTCTCTTCCATGAGCCACTGCTTCTACACCTGAAGGTAATTAAACATGTTTTCATCCAAGGCTAGCTCCAGGAGGCTGGGGCAGGTGGGGTGGTGGTGGTTGATGTTGTTATCTGCCTCTTTGGCCTCCCTACCAGGGCTGACATGCTATGCTATGCTATACTATGCTATGCTAAGTCGCTTCAGTCGTGTCCGACTCTGTGCGACCCCATAGATGGCAGCCCACCAGGTTCCGGCGTCCCTGGGATTCTCCAAGCAAGAACACTGGAGTGGGTTGCCATTTCCTTCTCCAATCATGAAAAAGAAAAGTGAAGGTGAAGTCGCTCAGTCGTGTCTGACTCTTAGCGACCCCATGGACTGCAGCCTACCAGGCTCCTCTGTCCATGGATTTTCCAGGCAAGAGTACTGGAGTGGGGTGCCATTGCTTTCTCCGAGGGCTGACATAGTGCTTTCTATACTGCTACTTTTTATGTTAGTGTTCTTTATGCTGCTGCTATTCCTCCATAGCCAGTTTTCCAGCATCTCTTTCTTCTCCAGATGAGACTTCAGGTAGGTGATCTCCTGGAATTCATACAGCAATGTGTCCTTGGGGTCCTCATGCACTCAGGGGTTGTTCTTGATTTCCTTGTCTTTGTTGGCAAAGTGGTGGTTGGAGAGGCTCTTTTTGTAGCCAGTAAGAAACTGGCACCTGTGTGGCCACTATGATGATCTTATCTTTGCCCCCAGGAGAGTTCTAGAGCAGCCAAATCAGCATGGTGTCCTAATAGGGGGTGTGGGTGCTCCTGTTGCCCACCAGGACAGTGATTACATTGCCCAGGGAAGACAGAGAGAGGTTTATTTTGGAAGCTTCCTTGTGCCGTTCTCTTCCACCACCTCCAGTGTCATCACTACCCATGGACTGTGTGGCTGTCCCTTCAGTTAAGTAGAGATGTGCTTTGTTCTATCTCTTGCTCCTGGCCAGGTTCAACAAGGTTGAGTTTTTCCAAACAGCTGTGGTCCTGGACATCACAGCCACTGTACCCCATGGTTGTGAGGAAGTAGAGTGGGAGCAAGAGCTGATTTCATCCATGTGTGTGTTGCCCATGACCTGAGTCTGCTCTCATAGGTTCATCATATGCTGAATCTCCTTGACATTCTTAGTTACAAAGGAGGAGAGATCCTTGATGTAGATGCCTCAGCATTCTCCATTAGCTCTAGGTTCCTGCTGGACTCCTTGGAGAGCAGGTCTCAAATCTCTTCTAGGTATATCTCCAGGTGGGAGGACTGGACCAGGCACCGCTGAGAGTAGGGATGCAAGAAATAGAGGAAGTGCTCAGAGGTACTGGGGATGACCTTGTCACCTGGATTCTATCTAGGCCCCCTGTGTGGTATGTCCTGCCAGTGCTTATCTGGCCATAAACAAATACCATGCTATTGAAACCCTGAAATAGTGAGTCTACTGAGGCTCTCACATTTTCATCACGTAAGTCTCTGTTTTGAGCTGCCATCATGCGTGGTATTAAAGTTGAAGCTCTTGGAAAGCTATCCTGGGGCAATGCAGGGGTTTCACAGAGTCACCTGGCCAAGTTTTACATCCATGTCAGGGCTTCACAGCTGGCAGTAGTGGTAAAGCACCCGCCTGCCATTGCAGGAGACATAACAGATGTGGGTTCGATCCCTGGGTCAGAATGATACCCTGGAGAAGGGCTACTCCAGTATTCTTGCCTGGAGAATCCCATGGACAGAGGAGCCTGGCAGGCTACAGTCCATGGGGTTGCAAAGAGTCGGACAACGTCCGAAATGACTTAGCACACAGCACAGGATCTAATAGTGAACACCAGTCACCCCTTTAGCCAGAAGGTGGCCCTGGGCCATCACCTTCAGGGTTGGCCTTGGTTTTACTGGCCATCTTACTGCTCTGTCCTTTTATCACCCCCATCCCACTCCACAGCCTGGGTAGACCTACTGTTCTCTCTAGGTCTGGATCATTGGGACTGACCCAGTAGGCCCCCATAGTGCCACTCTTCAATCTGTGTACAGACTCCTGGGGTGGGGATTCTGGGGGATGGCCCTACCAGTTCAGCAAGCTGGGCCTCCACAGCTCTCCAGTCCTTACAGAATTAAGGAGAGTCCATGGAAGCCACAGGAGTTGTATTGGCTGAATGGCAGTCCCAAGAACCCACCTCATACTGGGGCAGAGAGAATTCTGCCATGTTGCCAATTCTAGTGTTGCTGTGGCAACAGTAAGATAAAAGAGAAAAATGGAATGGGTGACAGACCAGTCCTCTCCTCCTCTCCCTCCTCCTCCTCTAAGGACCTGGTGGGGGCTGCTGGTTCTGGACACTTGGCGGGGGGGTCCCACCTCTCACATGGGCAGAGGCTCACATGGAGTCCTACCCTCAAGGTGGGAGAATCTTTCATTACAGCGAGCATGGCTGCTCTAACTCTGCCTCTCCTTTATCACCACTTGGAGAAGAAGTGAGAGAAGGGGATGGGGCAGGGAACAGGGGCAAGACTAAAAAGTTCCCTAAAATCTTTTAAGGAAGTTTAGAGCTATAAACCATAAGAAAACAGAAAAAGACAATTTAATGAAATTAGAAAAAAAATACACAAATAAAAGAGAACTTTACCATAGAGATATATTAAAACAAATCAAAGAGAATCCTAGAGTGGAAGAGTACAGTGAATGAACTGAAAGATGGAAGAGAAAGCATCAACAGAAAGCAACAGAAATGCACCCATTACAATAGAATGGATCAAGCAGAAAATAGCATATATAATGTAGAGGATAGGACCTTTGAAATAACTAGTCAGAGGAAAATAAAGAGGAGTGAGAATAGACAGTGTGATATACGGAATATCATCAAGAGAAACAGTCAGTGAACTACTGCAGTCCCAGAAAGGAAAGAGAGAGAGAAGGAAGGGAAAGCTTATTTAAAGAAATAATGGCTAATGGCTTTCCAAATCTGGGGAGAGTTTTGGACATACAATTTCATGAAGCTCATAGGTATCCATGAAAATCCAGTGAGAATTTTTCCAGGACATTTTTAATAGAGCTGTCAAAGTCAAAGCCAAAGCAAGATTCTTAAAATTATCAAGAAGAAGGAAGCATATAACTTACAAGAGAACTCATATAACACTATCAGCAACTTTTCAGTGGCAGAAACATCAGAGGCTGGAAGAGAACAGGATGATATATTCTATATGCTGAAAGGAAAAAAAAAACTGCCAACCACAGATGCTTATCTGGTAAAGTGGACCTTTAGAAATAAAGAAGAGATGAAGACTTGCCCAAACAAACAAAAGCTGGGAAATTTCATCATGCAGCCAAGGCTAGACTTGCCTTGATTGGGCTTCTCAGGTGGTGCTAGTGGAAAAAAACAAACAAAAAAAAAGCCCTGTCTGCTAATGCAGGAGACATAAGAGAAGTGGGTCTGATTCCTGGGTTGGGAAGATCCCCTGGAGGAAGGCATGGCAACCCACTCTAGTATTCTTGCCTGGAGAATCCCATGGACAGAGGAGCCTGATGAGCTACAGTCCATAGAGTCATGCAAGAGTCAGACATGACAGAAGCAACTTAGCAAACATGAAGACTTACCTTACAAAAAGTGTTGAAAGGAATTCTTCAGACTGAAATGAAAGGATGCCAATTAGCAGCATGAAAACATATGGAAACCCACAACACACTAGTAAAGGTAAATCCATAGTGAAATTCAGCATACTCTAATACTATAATATAGTAGTATGGTGGTTTAGTTGCTAAGTCGTGTCTGACTCTAGTGACCCCATGGACTGTAGCCCACCAGGCTCCTTGTCCATGAGAGTTCTTGAGCAAGAGTACTGGAGTGGGTTGCCTTTTCCTTCTCCAGGGTATCTTCCTGACCCAAGGATTGAACTTGTGTCACCTGCACTGCAGTTGGATGCTTCACCGCTGAGCCACCAGGGAAGTCCATATAGTAGTATGTTAACCACTTAAATCTAATGCAGGTATCTCCTGCTTTCCAAAAGCTCCCTTTACAACACTTCATTTTTATGAAAGATCTACACCAGTATCTATTTTTTTCCTAAACAAAAGAAATCCAAAGAGATAATTTCTCTTTAATGAAAAAAAGTAATTGCTTCTTCACTTTATGCCATTTCAGCTTTAAAAAGTTTTCATAGTAACATTCTACTTTTTAATAGTAGGGGAAACCTGTACAAAGATTAAAGGAAAAAATTGTTTAAAATAACTACATTTACTATAATTTCTTAATTAATATATAACATAAAAAGAAGTAAATTGTGAGAATCGAAAACATAAAAAGGGAAAAAATTAGAATTTTTGTCTGTGATCAAAGTTGTTAGCATAAAATAGTTATATCTGTATGATGTTTTGTGTAAGCCTCATGTCAATCACAAAGGATAAGCCTAGAGTCAATACACAAAAGATAAAGAGAAAGGAATCAAAGATTATCATTAGAGAAAAGTGAGAGAGGAAGAAATGAATAAGAAAATTAGAAAATAGCTAAAAACTAATTAATAAGATGTTATTAGTAAGTCTTTTCCTGACAATACTTGTTCTAAATGTAAATAGATTGAGGTCTGCAATTCAAAGGATAGGGCTGCTGAATGGATTAAAAAAAATAAACAAGAGCCAGCTATATACCACCTG
>NW_011495013.1:5069228-5087078 GCF_000754665.1 Bison bison bison
CTTCTTTAAGGAAACATAGGCTCAGAGTCAAGGAATGGAAAAAACTTCCATGCATGTGGCAACCAAACGTTAAACACTTTTTAAGCTATGCATTATATATATATATATATATATAATATATATAAATAAATTTTCTGGCCTTTTAAATATTAACTGATTACCAGATGGTAGGGTTATGAGCCATATCTTTTTTTATTTTAATTTTTTAAATTTATTTATTTTAATTAGAGGCTAATTACTTTACAATATTGTATTGGTTTTGCCATACATCAACATGAATCTGCCACGGGTGTACACACTTTCCCAATCCTGAACACCCCTCCCACCTCCTTCCCCATACCATCTTTCATCATAAAAAATATTTTCTAATGTCATTAAGTTTTTTAAGAAATAGAGCAAAATCAATGCCTGCCATTGTCAAAGGAAACTCACTTGAAATATAGATGATATTTTTAAATCATATGAGAATTATACCTTCTTTTAGAATATATAATTATGAACAAAAAATATTAATTACCTCAGTAAGATATTTTGAAAACTGCTAGTTTTAGATATAGCTGCTGCTGCTAACGGAGAAGGCACTGGCATCCCACTCCAGTACTTTTGCCTGGAAAATCCCACGGACGGAGGAGCCTGGTAGGCTGCAGTCCATGGGGTCGCTGAGGGTAGGACATGACTGAGCGACTTCACTTTCACTTTTCACTTTCACGCATTGGAGAAGTAAATGGCAACCCACTCCAGTGTTCTTGCCTGGAGAATCCCAGGGACGACAGAGCCTGGTGGGCTGCCCTCTATAGGGTTGCACAGAGTCGGACACAGCACTTCAGTCGTGTCCGACTCTGTGAGACCCCAGAGATGACAGCCCACCAGACTCCCCGTCCATGGGATTCTCCAGGCAAGAGTACTGGAGTGGGGTGCCAGTGCCTTCTCCATTAGATATGGCTATGAAATGCTAAACCAAATAAGTAGGTTCCAACTTGGACTTAATTATTTCTTTTTTCCCTTCATAAAATAATTGCCTGGAAACAACTGTTTCTCACTGCTGTTCTACAAATGTCTCTGTCAACTCCAATGATAGAATTTCTTTCTCCAACTGAAGGAGTCTTAAAATATACAAGTCAAGCTGTGTCTAAGAAATGTGTAAGAGTTTCATTTTAACCTGTGGTTCATTGCAGTATGCCAGTAGCATGTCTGTGTAGTTTTGCCTTCTTCTTTTCCATTATGTATTTCAGAACAAAATAAAAAGCAAAATAAATAAACAGCGAAAGAGTAAACCATATGCTTGTCTTGAGTACCTGAAAGGATTTAAAGAATTGATCCGTCTTATGTAGCTGGTCTAAAGATACAGAATACTAGCAAAGAAGGGAAAACAGGGTATCTTCATATGCAATAGCAAATTTCACATTATGGAGAAAGTAGAATGATTCAGTATATAAGGTGACTTAATAACAGGTACTACAAAATTAGAAATACTGATAAGAATGAGTTGGCATTATTATGTATCAAAGTAAAAGTGAAAGTTGCTCAGTCACGTCCAACTCTTTGCAACCCCATGGACTATACAGTCCATGGAATTCTCCAGGCCAAAATACTGGAGTGGGTAACCTTTTCCTTCTCCAGGGCATCTTCCCAACCCAGGGATCAAACTCAGGTCTCCCGCATTGCAGACAGATTCTTTACCAGCTGAGCCACAAGGAAAACCCAAGAATACTGGAGTGGGTATGTATCAAGAGACTGCCATATACCCTAATCCTGCTCTCAACCATTCATTCTTCCTTGTGAGCTACCTATGCTCACATATGCAGCATATGTGAAAACATACCCAGAAGTATAGAAGTCAAAGCCAGCTGAACAGAGTAACAATTAACTGGCCATGACTTTGGTGGCAAACTTCAATGCAGAGTGTCTTTACCTCAATTCTGTAAGCTCAAACAGCGTATACTTACAAATACTGAAATTCTCTTTTATCTAAGTGCAAACTAAAGTCTCAAATTATAAGTTTGAGAGATGGACAAAAAAAAAAAAAAGCAAGTATCCAAGTGTGGAATCAGTAAAGAGCCATATGCATAAGTCAAGCAGATGGCATTAGTTCTGCAACCAAGTGGATACACTCACATCCTATGCATTTTTGAAAAAGGAAAGTGGGGTAGTGGCTGATGAGGGGTGCTTGTACAATTTCTTGTCCCAAAGAGTGAGTTTTTGGTTATTATCTGCTCCCCTTAGGATTGGCCATATGTTTATTATTCAGGGATTTCCCAAAAGCCAGTGATATATTTGGCTTCTCCAGACAAGTAGTAAATGAGGGGAAACTAAAATAGATTATAAGTAAAGCAACACTGAATACAAAGAAATAAAAATTTACCAATTATAATAAACACCTAAGACATTTGTACAAAGTATTTAAGAATGGAATCAAGGATATTCTGCCCAAGGCTTTGTACCAGACTCATGTGTTTACATAATTATTCTATCAAAACCTCAAGAAAAACATAATTCCATTTCTATTTAGATCCTTCATCAGAATGCAGAAGGGATGCTTTATTTTTATGTAAATTCAGGATATCATTAATAATAAAAACTGACATATATACAAAAGTTAATTTCTAATATAAATACTAGTAACAACTCCTAAAATAAAATTTTATCAAGTACAATCCACTAGTATATTAAGAGAATAAAATATCAAAACCAAGGTGATCTCATTAAAGGCACTGAAAATAGGCTTCAGTATTAGAAAGCATATTAGTTTAATCCAAAGGCAGAAACCACAATATTTATTCATAATTGTTAAAGATGGCATTTGATACATTAAAAAATGGATTCCAAATAATATTTCTTAGAGAAAATCTTTTATGTGATAAATTGATAGTATAAAATTTAAACATCTCTATACTAAAATTATTTTTAAAAGGCAAAATATTTCCTATATATAAAATTAATGAAAGAAATATTTTTATTTCCTAGATTACCTGGAAAATATAACCCAAGAGAAAAATATAATGTGCTAGCACTTTATTAAGGGAAGGGGTATAGCTTCAGTAAAGTAGAAGTGAAGGACAGAAGGGAGTGAGGAAGGAAAGAGAGGAAAACAGAAATGGGTGCAATACTAAAGAGATGGTGACTTATTCAAAATTATATTGTATTTGAAAGTCTCATGTGTTATGTTCAGAGAAGTCATACGAATTATTGTTTTAGCTGTTTTCTTTCATAAAAAAACTAGTGATTTGAGATGTTGCCTTAATTATATCTTTAATTTTTATATCTATTTTAATTAATCTCTATTTTTAATTTTGTTCTACTGTTTGGCCTGCCTATTTTTGTGGTATTTAACACTTATTTACTATTTTAATTGTGCTTGGTTATATTGTGCTAGTCCACTGATTTTGTTCTTTTGAATAATTCTGTAATATTTTAATTTTAATTAAAGGACAATTATAATACTGTGTTGACATATAATATATATGTACATATTATATATATAAGATTATATAATGATAAGTTAATTGTGCAAACTGAAAAAAAAAGTGAGAAAAGTTATGAGTTATACACTAATCTTATAAACAAACATTCTCTAATGTTAGTACGGTTCCAATAGCTTAAATGTCCAACATGGAAAGATACAGTGATATACAAAGGTTGTAGACATTTAAAATGAGAAAATCATGGTAAACACTTCCAATTAGGTAAATATTTAGAAAAAAGTAACCATAGACTAATACCCATAAACACTTTAGACATAACTTTTAAGGTAATAAAAGGTATCAGAAAGATAATGTCCTTCACTATGCATCCTAAGATAATATTTAAAGATAGGAATCATACCTGTAGAAAGCGTAAAAAAGAATAGTATGAAAAGCTGCCATTCCCCGTCAGAATGGGGTCCTCAATGTTTGCTAGTCATTGGTGTTTCTTGTACAACAGTATCAGGCACTGTGTCCTAGATAATAATGCACTGAAATCTTTCACAGATGCCAAATATTAATAAGTATTCAAAATATATTTTCCCTCAACTAACTGTGTATAATACTGTGGAGATGTCTGCCAAGGATTTGTCTAGACTGGACATGCCTTACTAAGATTAAGAGACAAGGCTTTAAAATGAATTTAAAAATTTCCTCCCTGGAATCTAATAGAAAGGGATAAGGACTCAAATAGAAACTTCAGTGACAAGTCTGAAGAATGGCCAAATGAACAAAGACAGCATTGTCACTGTTTATAGAAGTCATGAAATATACCAGAAAATAATGATTTCAACACAGTTATTACTGACTTGTTTAGTGTTTTTGAGATTGAAGTCCATCATTGTATTCACAAAAATTCTATCATTTGGAATTTTGTATCCCAACAAAATCCATTGAAAATACTTGTTTTAGAAATGTGAGCCAATTAAGTTTTAAATGATGATCATTTAATGATTGGAAGTAATAACATTTAATTTTCAATTAGAATGTTAATTTTTAGATGGAGATATAGCAAGCCCATTCAGTGTCACTCAAGCATTCCCCAAACCCTCAAATTATGCAGTGAAGATGCCAGCTATAAAAATTGTTGCTGACTGAGTTGGAGAGATTTCTTTCACATTATACAAGAAGTATGAAAATAAAAATTGTACATCAGGGCTGATGCTTAGTTAATTCATATGTAACATTGTTTTCTTTGGATTATTCATAAAATTAATTTTATTTGGTTTCAGTTGTGAGATTATATCAGAACAAAATTAAAATTATGTTAAAAAATTGAAAAACATTTCTGTATATTATAGAATATATTTAAATTATTTTATAGATTTAAATCCTTTTAAAATTAATTAAAATTTATCTTTTAACTTCAGAGAAAAAAATAGATAAAACATTATATCTTTATGTTTCATTAATTTTCTGGGTAAAGATTTATCCCAGTCAAGAATATAAGCCTGTAAGTGCAAGAATAAAAGAAAAATGATGAGTTTGATGAGAGCATTCTCTAAAGTCAAATGAAAAAATTTTTTCCTTACTTTCCTTTTAATATTTACCTATTTGAAAAGTTCCATGTATTAATGGCCGACATATTTATTAAAAACCTTAATGTTTTGTTTCCCTGCTAAATAATCTTGAGGAGAAAATGGGAGTAACTAATCTTAGCCAAAAGTGCCATTTGTGTATAATGGTGTGATTCTTGGATACTTATTATAGTTGTCCAGTCTCTCAGGCATGTCCAGCTCTTTGCGACCCCATGGACTGCAGTATGCCAGGCTCTCCTGTCTCTCACCATCTCCTGAAGCTTACTCAAAACTCATGTCCATTGAGTCAGTGTTGAAATCCAACCATCTCATCCTCTGACATCTCCTCCTCCTGCCTTCAATCTTTCCCTGCATCAGGATCTTTTCCGATGATTGAGCCAACATTGTTCATATCATGTTGCCAAATTACTGGAGCTTCAGCTTCAACATCAGTTCTTCCAGTGAATATTCAGTATTGATTTCCATACGATTGACTGGTTTGATCTCCTTGCAGTCAAAGGGACTCTCAAGAGTCTTCTCCAACACCGCAGTTAGAAAGCATGAATTCTTTGGTGCTCAGCCTTCTTTATGGTCCAACTCTCACAGCCATACGTGAGTACTGGAAAAGTTATAGCTCTGACTATACAGATCTTTGTTGGCAATTTTAGTATGCTGTCTAGGTTTGTCATAGCTTTTCTTCCAAGGAGCAAGCGTCTTTTAATTTCATGGCTTCAGTGACCATCTGCAGTGATTTTGAGCCCTGAAAAATAAAGTCAGCCACTGTTTCCATTGTTTCCCCATCTATTTGCCATGAAGTGATGAGACTGGATGCCATTATCTTAGTTTTCTGAATGTTGAGTTTTAAGCCAACTTTTTCACTCTCCTTTTTCACTTTCATCAAGAGGCTCTTTAGTTCCTCTTCACTTTCTGCCAGAAGAGCTGTGTCATCTGCATATCTGAGGTTATTGCTATTTCTCCCTGCAATCTTGATTCCAGCTTGTGGTTCATCCAGCCCAGTATTTCACATGATGTACTTTGCATATAGGTTAAATAAGCAAGGTGACAATATACAGCCTTGACATACTCCTTTCCCAATTTGGAACCCGTCTATTGTTCCATGTCTGGTTCTAACTGTTGCTTCTTGACCTGCATACAGGAAGCAAGTAAGCGGTCTGGTATTCCCATTTCTTTAAGAATTTTCCACAGTTTGTTGTGATCCACACAGTGAAAGGTTTTAGCATAGTCAATGAAGCAGAAATAGTTGTTTTTCTGAAATTATCTAGTTTTTCTGTGATCCACCAGATGTTGGCAATTTAATCTCTGGTTCCTCCGCCTTTTCCAAATCAGGTTGTGTAATCGAAGTTCTCAGTTCACATACTGTTGAAGCCTAGCTTGAATGATTTTGAGCATTACCTTGCTAGCCTGTGAACTATATAAAAATTTTGAATATTTTTAAGATAATTTTCAAGGCTGATGTAAGAAAATTAAATTTCCCCATGTCTAAGTCTAATCATTCGGTCTTAATTTGACTAGAAATCATAAAGTAGAGAGACTTTACAGATAAATCTGTTAAAAGTTATTTTTATTTAGAATTCTCTTCCAGATAAAATATATTTAATTTAATAATATTTTATTTTGTTCTGTAGCTTAATTCAAGAAGTGTTAAAGTATTAAAAATTATATTGGGAACTAAGGAATCTTTATATTTTACCTGAAATACATTGAAACAGTCAGCTGAAAACTGAAAAATATTATGCCAATCTGTAAATCTCAATAAATTAGAGCTAACATAGATTTATAAATGGTAGTTGGCATCATATTTGCTTGTTGTTAGATTGTTATTTGTGTTCCAAGGCACAAGCTACTTGTCAGCCTGTTATACATGATGTGTAATCAACAGAGCAAATGAACAAGCCCATCTGGCATAATGTCATAGTATCTTAAAATATATGTGAAAGTTTGGTATATAGACCATAAATATTTTTGTAGAAATGGGCTTTTTTGTTCTTTTTCTGACACTATTATTTTAAACAAGGATATAATAACTCATACTGTAGGAATTTTCTGCTTAACTGGAGTTATCTACCTGATATATTTATGCTGACTGGGAGTTTGCATATTTTTAGCTATGATGTGATACTTTGAACATCTTCTGACACAACATGCATGCATGCATGCAGGGCATCATCGCTCCCTTTGTTGTAGGGTAATCTTGAAAGGGTGAAAATTCTGGATAAGTGTTTTCAGAGTAACAATATGGGCTTCCAGATACATTTAAAAATACCCAGTACTAATGATTAGAACCAGGAAAAAAATCATATTACAAAACAGGTGTACTTTCTCTAAATGGCTGGAGTTCAGGTCTGTTTGGATTAATATGCATTATACGTACTCTGCAGATTAAGCTAAACCACCTGGGAAATGGATGGCCAATGAAGCACTTTATCTGCACACTGCAGGTACCTTGAGTAGTTTGCTACCTACAGCATAATTATAATTCTATTTTGATGTAGGCAGTGGTACAGTAGTTAAAATCATTTTCATTTCTTCCAGAATTTCCTGCAGAGAAATGCAAGCTGATGCAGTCTATTTTAAAACAATATGTTTACCTGAATATAAGCCATAAAATCTAACCATAATTTGGAACCAGCTAGTATATCCTTCAATAGAAAAGGGAAGAATTATTATCTGTGTTGATGAACAGGTACATAATTAAATATAAATATTGTGAGAGTCCCTTGATATTTTGTTAATGAGATTTGTTTGATGCCTTTTTATATAAAAATTGCTCAAAGGTGTTTGAATTTTTAAAATATATTTTGATTTTTCCACACATTTGAATGAAATGTAGAGTTGAAGCAATTAGGGAGTAGATGGAAACATGTATCTTGACATCAGTGATTTAGACATTAGTGATTTAGACATATAAATGCATGTGTACATGCATTTATATGAATATAAGTTTATATACATGTGTAAACATTTTACATGTACTCAAATTTGAGTAATTTAGATAATTTCATTTTGATTTTAAAAGTGTACTTAGGAAATTTGCTGTGTGTATATCAGAATAGATTCACAAAAATGTGTACATCAAAATCCCTAGAATATATGGACATGTTACATTATACAGCAGAAGAGATTTTACAGTTGTCATTAAAAGTTACAGACCTTAAAATAGAGATATTATCTTGGATTATCTCACTAAGTCCAGTCTAATCACATGAGTCTCTAAAGGCAGATAACTTTCTAAACTGGAGTCAGATGTAACAGGATGAATATCAGAGATATTGAAAGCAAGAGAGCAGCTTGACTCACTCTTATTGGAGGGCATGTGGAAAGCATGAGAAAGACCACAGATAGTATTTAGGAGTGATGACAAATCTTTGACAGCAAAGGAGACAGATGGGGACCTCAGTCCTGCAGTCACGAGGAAGTAGAATCTTCCAACAACTTGAATGACTTTAGAAGCAGATTATTCTCCAGATCTTCCATTAAGAAAGGCAGCCCTGCCAACACTTTGATTTCAGCTTTATGAAACCCTGATCCATCCTAACTTGTGACCTACAAAATCTGTGAGATAGTAAATGTGTGTTATTTTAGTCCACTAGATTTGTGGTAATGTGTTACCGCAACAATAGAACACTAATATACATGTTTTAACCTGACAGTTGGACAGAGATGTAAGTTAGTCTTTTTTTCTCTTTGTTTTTTACCTAATTTTTATGTTAGTTCCTCAGCACTGTGTAAGGATATTTCATTTGATAATTACCTGTGAGAATATGGCCCAAATGGAAGACCATCCTTAGTAACTACTGTTTCTACCTCTCTGTTAGTTCCACCAGGGCAACTCCTATACTGGACCGAGATAGGTGACTGCATCACCACACTTTCCTGCCTAATCATCTTGATCACATTCTGGAAAATCTATATTTTTTTTCAGGATGAACTGAAGGCTAGCAACAAGAAAGAAGTAAACAAAAATAAAGAAATGCATACATTATTAGGGAAAAAAATCTTTTTAAAAATTTACCTGCAGTCTGTTTGGATGGCCCCATTAATAGACTTTCCAGTCTTAGTTCTTTTAATCTTTTAACTTTGAGAGTGAGTGTGTTAGCTAAAACCCAACCTTGGTTTGGAATATATGATTTCCATATATGATAGGTTTTCTCAAATTTGGCATTTGTATCTCATCACTGTCTTCAAGTAAGGTTATTTTGTATACATCTGTAAGGATGGTACTGTGGCCATGTAAGGCTTATTGTGTCATCTTGCCCTTGAAAAAAAATTATTCCGTCTTCCATCCAAAGATGTATCCTCTCAACTAAAGTTTATATAATATGACAGCCATAAAAGTGTGCTTTGCAGATTACTGGCAAAGAGAGAACCAATGTGGGAATGTAGCCACAGTCTATAGCTGTGATTGTGTGAAGGGTCCATCTCGGCCTGGGCATCCTAGAAAGTCCTCATCAATGAAACAGCACCATGGTAGGACAAGGACTCACTATTCCTGATCAACTAAGGAGTTGCAGATGTTTTGAGGTTTTTCATACCCAATTCTCCTTTCTTTCCCCTATCCTTTAAGAGATTGTTGTTGTTTAGCCCCTAAGTCGTGTCTGATTCTTTTATGACCCCATGGACTTCAGCCTACTGGGCTCCTCTGTCTATGGGCTTTCTCAGGCAGGAATACTGGAGTGGGTTGCCATTTCCTCCTCCAGGGGATCTGCCTGACCCAAGCATCAAGCTTGTGTCTCCTGCATTGCAGGTGGATTCCTTACTACTGTGCCACTGGTGAAGCCCTGCTTTCAGAGCTTATTTGCTTTCCTTGTAATCCTTTTTCTCTTTCATTTGGCTTAATCTACATGATACTACTGATCATTTGTAAGAGGTTATGGTCTGAATGTTTCTGTCCCCTCAAAACTTGTACACCGAAATGTAATCCCCAGATTGGTGGCATTGGGACGTGGGAGATGATTAGGTTGTGAGGGTAGGGCCCTCAGGATGTGATTAGTGGTCTTATAAAAGAGGCTCAGGAGCCCTCTGGCCCCTTCCACCCTGTGTCACTCAGTCAGTCCAGTCACTCAGTCCTGTCCGACTCTTTGCGACCCCAAGAATCGCAGACGCCAGGCCTCCCTGTCCATCACCAACTCCCGGAGTTCACTCAGACTCACGTCCATTGAGATGGTGATGCCATCCAGCCATGTCATCCTCTGTCGTCCCCTTCTCCTCCTGCCCCCAATCCCTCCCAGCATCAGAGTCTTTTCCAATGAGTCAACTCTTCACATGAGGTGGCCAAAGTACTGGAGTTTCAGCTTTAGCATCATTCCTTCCAAAGAAATTCCAGGGCTGATCTCCTTCAGATTTGACTGGTTGGATCTCCTTGCAGTCCAAGGGACTCTCAAGAGTCTTCTCCAACACCACAGTTCAAAACCATCAGTTCTTCGGGGCTCAGCTTTCTTCACAGTCCAACTCTCACATCCATACATGACCACTGGAAAAACCATAGCCTTGACTAGACGGACCTTAGTTGGCAAAGTAATGTCTCTGCTTTTCAATATGCTGTCTAGGTTGGCCATAACTTTTCTTCCAAGGAGTAAACATCTTTTAATTTCATGGCTGCAGTCACCATCTGTAGTGATTTTGGAGACCCCAAAAATAAAGTCTGACACTGTTTCCACTGTTCCATCTATTTCCTGTAAAGTGATGGGACCAGATGCCATGATCTTTGTTTTCTGAATGTTGAGCTTTAAGCCAACTTTTTCACTCCACTTTCACTTTCATCAAGAGGTTTTTTAGTTCCTCTTCACTTTCTGCAATAAGGGTGGTGTCATCTGCATATCTGAGGTTATTGATATTTCTCCCAGCAATCTTGATTCCAGCTTGTGTTTCTTCCATCCCAGAATTTCTCATGATGTACTCTGCATATAAGTTAAATAAGCAGTGTGACAATATACAGCCTTGATGAACTCCTTTTCCTCTTTGGAACCAGTCTGTTGTACCATGTCCAGTTCTAACTGTTGCTTCCTGACCTGAATATAGGTTTCTCAAGAGGCAGGTCAGGTGGTCTGGTATTCCCATCTCTTTCAGAATTTTCCACAGTTTATTGTGATCCACACAGTCAAAGGCTTTGGCATAGTCAATAAAACAGAAATAGATGTTTTTCTGGAACTCTCTTGCTTTTTCCATGATCCAGCGGATGTTGGCAATTTGATCTCTGAATCCTCTGCCTTTTCTAAAACCACCTTGAACATCTGGAATTTCATGGTTCACGTATTGCTGAAGCCTGGCTTGGAGAATTTTTAGCATTACTTTACTAGCGTGTGAGATGGGTGCAATTATGTGGTAGTTTCAGCATTCTTTGGCATTGCCTTTCTTTGGGATTGGAATGAAAACTGACCTTTTCCAGTCCTGTGACCACTGCTGAGTTTGACAAATTTGTTGGCATATCGAGTGCCACACTTTAACAGCATCATCTTTCAGGATTTGAAATAGCTCAACTGGAATTCCATCACCTCCACTAGCTTTGTTCATAGTGATGCTTTCTAAGGCCCACTTGACTTCACATTCCAGGATGTCTGGCTCTAGATGAGTGATCACACCATCATGATTATCTTAGTCGTGAAGATCTTTTTTGTGCAGTTCTTCTGTGTATTCTTACCACCTTTTCTTAATATCTTCCACTTCTGTTAGGTCCATACCATTTCTGTCCTCCACCCTGTGAGGACACAGCAAAAAGGTTTTGATCATACACAGAATCTGATCATACACAGAATGTGATTTTGCTTTGGTCTTGGACTTCCTAGCATCTAGAACTGTGAGAAATAATTTCCTATACTTTATGAGCCACCCAGTCAATGGTAGAAATTGACTATGACTATGACTATGGCACCCCACTCCAGTACTCTTGCCTGGAAAATCCCGTGGACGGAGGAGCCTGGTAGGCTGCAGTCCATGGGGTCGCTAAGAGTTGGACATGACTGAGCGACTTCACTTTCACTTTTCACTTTCATGCATTGGAGAAGGAAATGGCAACCCACTCCAGTGTTCTTGCCTGGAGAATCCCAGGGACGGGGGAGCCTGGTGGCTGACGTCTATTGGGTTGCACAGAGTCGGACACGACTGAAGTGACTTAGCATAGCATAGCATAGCATGACTATTTCAGGTTTTCTTTTGGGGGTAGGAGAAGCACAAAGTTGAGAAGTATGTTTAATGATTAGGATCAATCTGTGCAAATATATTTTTCCTCAGGATTTAACTTGCCTTTGGGTTTAATCATGCTAATGGTACATGTACATGTGGCCTTAAAAAAAAAGATGCCATTTTTCCTTCTAAAGCATGACTTTTTCACATCAGTTCCAGTGATCAATTGCAGAGTCCATGTGCATATATTTTCAGTGGATTTGGTCCAACCTAGACTGCATTCCTTTTTGTGTTGAAAAATGTCCGAATTCCCATTTCGTTTCTAAAGAGAGCAAGACTGATGAATCCTAGTCAAATTAGTAGTCAAGTTAATCAGTTATCTTTATCTAATCAGATAGTCCGTTTTTATGTCATATGATTAATTTGTTGAGTGGAACCTCTTTTCTGAAGGAAGTAATTTTCTGACATTAAATTTTTTTCTTCTAAAAGTTAATGTTGCCGTATATTTCAATATCAGCAACAGACTTAATGTCTAATAATAGAAGTGAAAAAACATTTTCCCCTACAACCAAATATAGTATATAGATTATTTATAAATATTCTATTAACTAAAATACTACATAGCTTGTGTCAGCCCAAGTAGTATACATTAAAATCTGAATGAATATTGAAAAGTGTGGCATAATGGCCATCTAAATAGTATAATTCTTATGTCCAAAACTATTGTATGTACTTGTGATTTCCTCAAGAAAGAGTGATCCTTAGTTTTATTATACCTCTTGTTGTTCAGTCACTCAGTACTGTCCAACTCTTTGAGATCCCCATGGACTGTAACATGCCAGGTGCCCTGTCCTTCACCACCTTCTGAAGCTTACTCAAACTCATATCCATTGAATCAGTGATACCATCCAACCATCTCATCCTCTGGCATCCCTGTCTCCTGCCTTCAATGTGCCCCAGCATCAGGGTCTTTTCAAACGAGTCAGCTCTTTGCACCAGGTGGCCAAAGTATTGGAGCTTCAGCTTCAGCATCAGTCCTTTCCATGAATATTCAGGACTAATTTCTTTTAGGATTGACTGGTTGGATCTCCTTGCAGTCCAAGAGACTCTCAAGAGTCTTCTCCAACATCACAGTTCAAAAGCATCAATTCTTCAGTGCTCTGCCTTTATTATGATCCAACTCTCACATCCATACATGACTACTGGAAAAACTATAGCTTTGACTAGATGGAACTTTGTCAGTAAAGTAGTATCTCTGCTTTTTAATACATTCCCTAGATTTGTCATAACTTTTTTTCCCCAAGGAGCAAGCTTCTTTTAATTTCATGGCTGCAGTTACGTCTGCACTGACTTTGGACCCCAAGAAAATAAAGTCTGTCACTGTTTCCATTGTTTCCCCATCTATTTACCATGAAGTGATGGGACCAGATGCCATGATCTTTATTTTCTGAATGTTGAATTTTAAGCTAGCATTTTCATTCTCCTGTCTCACTTTCATCAAGAGGCTCTTTAGTTCCTCTTCACTTTCTACCATAAGGGCTGTTTCATTGCTATTTCTCCCTGCAATCTTGATTCCAGCTTGTGCTTCATCCAGCCCAGCATTTCTCATGATGTACTCTGCATATAGGTTAAATAAGCAGGATGACAATATACACCCTTGACATACTCCTTTCCCAATTTATAAACAGTCTGTTGTTCCATGTTCAGTTCTAACTGTTGCTTCTTGACCTGCATACAGATTTCTTAGGAGGCAAGTAAGGTGGTCTGGTATTCCCATTTCTTTAAGAATTTTCCACAGTTTGTTGTGATCCATAGAGTCAAAGGCTTTGGTGTAGTGAATAAAGCAGAAGTAGATGTTTTTCTGAAATTCTCTAGCTTTTCCTATGATCCACCAGATGTTGGCAATTTGATCTCTGGTTCCTCTGCCTTTTCTAATCCAGGTTGAACATCTGGAAGTTCTCAGTTCATGTACTCTTGAAACTAGCTTGGAGAATTTTGAACATTACTTAGGTGGCATGTGAAATTAGTGCAATTGTGCAGTGGTTTGAACATTTTTGACATTGCCCTCCTTTGGGATTAGAATGAAACTGACATTTTCTGGTCCTGTTGCCCCTGCTGAGTTTTCCAAATTTGCTGCCATATTGCATGCAGAACTTTTGCAGCATCATCTCTTAGGATTTGAACTATCTCAGCTGGATTCCATCACCTCCACTAGCTTTGTTTGTAGTGTTGATTCCTAAGGCCCACTTGACATTGCACTCCAGGATGTCTGACTCTAGGTGAGTGATCACACCGTCATGGTTATCAGGGTCATGGAGATCTTTTTTGTATAGTTCTGTGTATTCTTGCCACCACTTTTTCATATCTTCTGGTTCTGTTAGGTCCATATAATTTCTGTCCTTTATTGTGTCCATCTTTGTATGAAATGTTCCCTTGGTTATCTCTAATTTTCTTGAAGAGATCTCTAGTCTTTCCCATTCTGTTGTTTTCCTCTATTTCTTTGCACTGATCACTTAGGAAGGCTTTCTTATCCCTCCTTGCTATTCTTTGGAACTCTGCATTCAGATGGGTATATCCTTCCTTTTCTCATTTGCCTTTAGCTTCTCTTCTTTTCTCAGCTATTTGTAATGTCTCCTCAGACAGCCATTTTGCCTTTCTTTTTCTTGGAGATGGTCTTAACTACCACCTCCTGTACAATGCCATGAACCTCCATCCATAGTTCTTCATATCTAATCCCTTGAATCTATTTGTCACTTCCACTCTATAATCATAAGAAATTTGATTTAGGTCATACCTGAATAGCCTAATGGTTTTCCCTACTTTCTTCAATTTAAGTCTGAATTTGGCAATAAGGAGTTCATGATCTGAGCCACAGTCAGCTCCCAGTATTGTTTTTGTGACTGTATGGAGCTTCTCCATCTTCAGCTGCAAAGAATATAATCAATCTGATTTTGGTATTGGCCATCTGGTGATGTCCATGTATAGAGTCATCTCTTGTGTTGTTGGAACAGGGTGTTAGCTATGACCAGTGCATTCTCTTGGCAACTCTGTTTTACCTGAAACTAGATAGTACATCTATAATTTCAAGTAATTAAATCATATAGTAAAAACTGATGGAAAGTTGCATGTTGAATTTACAGATGCTTAAGTTATGAAATGTATCTCAGGTATTCTTACATATTTTTGATGAACATACCTATATGCTGTGAAGAAAATCAGATACATAAAAGGAAATCTCTGAAGCTAGCATAATTAAAAATATGTTGGAAATGTTATAATTATTATAGTTAATTATAATTAATTTCATTCATTATAATTAGATGTTATTCTTTAAATGCTATTTAAAATAGAGAAAAACTCAATAGAAAAAAATTGGATTAGAGGACCATGTTAAAGAAACTTTACAAATTATTTTATTGAAACGTATTTGGCATATAACATTATGCAGATTTAAGATGTATGCCATGTTGATTTGATATATTTATACATTGCAGTATGATTTCTATTTTAGAGTTAGATGGCATCTCTGTCACATTATATAATTGTCATTTTTTTTGTTGCTGTTGTGGGAATAATTAAGATCTAGTTTCTTAGTAAGGTTGACGTTTGTGATACAATACAGCTGACCCTTGAATAACATGGGTTTAAACTTCAGGGGTCCACTTATACTTGGATATTTTTCAGTAGTAAATGCTGCAGTACTATGTGGTAGTGGTTGGTTGAATCTGAGGATGCAGAGGAACTGTGGAGAAAAAGGGTTAACTATAAGTTTTATGCAGATTAAAGCTCACATTGTTAAAGAGTCATTATTGGTGTCTATAGTCACTGTACTATGACTAGATCTCAAGGACTATTTATCTACTAATTACAAGTTTTTGTCCCCTTAGACAGAATTTCTTCCATTCTTCAATCCCTGTCAACTATAATTTTTCTCTATATTTAGGAGTTCAGCTTTCTTAGATTACACATGCAAGTGATACCATGCAATATTTATCTTTGTCTGACTTCCCTCGCTTAGCATAATGTCCTCAGGGTCCATCACTGTTGTTGCAAATGGCAGAGTTTCCTTCTTTCTCTTGGCTGAATAGTATTCCATAGTATATGCCACATCTTTTTCTTCTTTTTTTTTTCTTTTTTGCTGACTGTGCCTCACAGCTTGCATGATCTTGGTTTCCTCCCTGACCAAGGATTAAACCTAATGTGTACTTAGGTTGTTGCACAATAGTTATTGTGAATAATTCTGTAATAAATATGGGAATGCATATATCTCTTCTATAAACTATTTTCATTTCATTTGTATATATATCCAGAAATGAGATTAGTGGATTGTATGGTATTAATGGTTACTTTTTTGATTTTTTGAAGAAAGTCCATATTGTTTTCCATAGTGGCTGAACCGATTTACATTTCCACCAACAGTGTACAAGGGTTGTTTTGTGTCATTTTTTAGTACCTGTTCTAATATTTCTTTGTTTTTCTTTTTTTGTAAAGCTTTAGGTCATGGTAAATTTTATGTGGCTGAAATAAGATAGATGTAATGTCTTCTAGGTTTTTTAAGAATACCCTTTACATTCATTAAGAAAAAAAGATGGTGGTAGTTCATTCTCTCTCTCAGATGCTGATAATTAGAAACAAATATTTCAAAGAAAAATTAGCCCTTTATATCTAGCAATCAGGCCAACAGTGTTATAATAATTATTACAATAAAATTGAAAGCTTTATTATGTAGGGTTTAAAAAACATACCATCTTTAAAATGGAAAATATATTTCTTATATTCCCAAATCACCCTCTATGATTACTGAATCTCTTAAAATTTTTCTTCTATTTAATTGCAGTACATCACTAAGGACTTTATGTTTTTATCTTTGATTCATTGATGTCTAATTTCACAATTTCTTCTGTATTAAAATGAATTGTCCAGCTAACATGTATTATAGTACCAGTTAGAATCAGTCTGTAAAATCATCCTTGCATATCACAGTCACATTTGCCACAGTTTGTATCTTTTGTGATTA
Source organism: Bison bison bison (assembly GCF_000754665.1). Classification (NCBI taxonomy): domain Eukaryota; kingdom Metazoa; phylum Chordata; class Mammalia; order Artiodactyla; family Bovidae; genus Bison; species Bison bison. Next base: position 5,086,364 of record NW_011495013.1, read on the forward strand.
TGTTTCTATACCTGTATTAACATAATGGATGTGTAGCCCACTAGAGAATGTTTTAATTTACTGAAACTTGTTACCATTAACAGGAAGTGTCAGAATAATAAAGTAGTTGATTCTGCATTTCTGTAGGGACCTTAAAAACAAGGTCCTTCATCCAACAGAATAATTTATCTTATTCATCTTTTTGCTAATGTCAACTTAAAAAATATTCACAACCTGAAAGTTGAGAGTTATGTTTTATTTGCTAAGAATTTTTAGGACTTCCAGCCTGGGAGATAGGATTTCAGGTAACCCTGAGAGAATTGCCCCCAAAGAGGTGAGGAGAGGAGCCAGGTTACATAGAAGCTTTGCAACAAAGGGCCAGTAGTCTGAACATCAAAATATTATTGTTAGTTAAAGGAAATCAGATATCCCAATTTAAGGAATTTAGGCACCCCACTCCAGTACTCTTGCCTGGAAAATCATATGGATGGAGGAGCCTTGTAGGCTGCAGTCCATGGGGTCGCTAAGAGTCAGATACGACTGAGCGACTTCACTTTCACTTTTCCCTTTCATGCATTGGAGAAGGAAATGGCAACCGACTCCAGTGTTCTTGCCTGGAGAATCCCAGAGACAGCAGAGCCTGGTGGGCTTCCGTCTATGGGGTTGCACAGAGTCGGACACGACTGAAGCGACTTAGCAGCAGCAGCAGCAGCTTTTCCATGCATGGGAAGATGCA
>NW_011495013.1:5087178-5094196 GCF_000754665.1 Bison bison bison
AAGAAAGCAAGGGCACAGGCTGAGGGGTCAGGGCCATGGGAAGATGCAGGAGTCTGGGTTCCTGATATCATTCCTTTCACATCCATCTCAGTTATCTGGGCCCAGTATCTTTGTCTTTCGCATCCCGAGTTACTCAGAGCTCACAGTAGGGAGTGGCTGCAGTCTGATGGCTACTAGATGCCAGGTATTCTTCTCCTTCTTGAGTGCCCTTAGGACTCAGGAACTCACATCAGAGGGCTAGAGTGACATCCTTGTTTACTGATATGGCAGGAAATATTCCCTTTCTTACAAATATACACATTACCAATAAATTAGATATCTCTCAATATAGCATTGCAGTGTTATCAGTGGTTTCTCTTGTTATACTAAGGATACATCTTAGTGGTTGGAGCAGAGACTCAAGACACATGAAGTAGCTCAGAAACTACATTGCTGCACACAATTGTCTATAAATTTGATGTGTTGAGCTATAGAGGCATTAATACCAAAAAAAGGATAATATATTTAAAGTCCCTGATTACTGTGGTGTCTATACAATGCTACAAATTCAAAACAAAAATCAATTCATTTTATAAGGATAAAAGAAAGATTCATTCTCTTCCTTTGTACTTAGAAGTTAAGTAACATACCTTTCAGGAAACTCACAATAAAAATAGAAATGACAGTAAAAACAAATGATGGTGCTATCATAATATTGACTGTTTAGGAAGTTCATACTTTATCTCTTTTAACCCCATTAAGAGAAGGATTACTGTTTCCATTTTAGGAGAATACTGCAGTTCATAAAGGATTAAAACTTGGGTATGGACACAAAGCTAATAACAACAGCTAAGACTGAAGCTTTGGTTTGTATGTATTAAATTATGTCATGCTACTCTGAAAATATTATTTACCTTGGTTATAAGTAAAAAATTATGTAAGTTATTTTATATTATTCATCCACTTTATATGTGGGATGCTTTTAAATCTTTAACAAATTGAGTTTGAACACTGTCTTTCTTCCATGAAAAATATATAAGAGGATTGATGAAGAAAGAACTTACAAGCCTTGTAAGAAATGATAGGTAGCAAAGGACAGATAATCACAAGTTTTGAGTATCGTATAAGTATTTTAAAGCCAGTTATTTGAAGTATATTAAATATGAATCAGATAGATATCTAATTTCCACAAATAAAAAAACATCAAAAACTATTTAATATATAAAATGATTTTAAATAGTTTAAAAAAATGTATTAATAAGGGTAAGGCCTTCTGCTAATGGACATGAAGACAGGGCCAGATTTCTCCTCCTGCCATAAAACTGGCAACAAAGCAAAAAATGTATGAAATAATTTTATTCAGACACTGGACAACAGGCAAGGCATCAACTGTGATCCCTAAGAGAAGAGAGACAGTGTGGTAAAACCTGTAATCAGGGGTAAGACATGGACCTTTCCTCTTTAAGGCATTTTCCAGGGGTCAGTGCAAAGAGGGGAATCTCAAGCTAAGCAAAAAAGCTTGACTGAGTTGTTCAGTTCAGTACAGTTCAGTCACTCAGTTGTGTCTGACTCTTTGAGACTCCATAGACTGCAGCATGCCAGGCTTCCCTGTCCATCACCAACTCCCGGAGTTTACTCAAATTCATGTCCATTGAGTTGGTGATGCCATCTAGCCATCTCATCCTCTGTCATCCCCTTCTCCTCCTGCCTTCTATCCTTCCCAGCATCAGGGTTCTTTCCAATGAGTTGGCTCTTCACATCAGTTGACAAAATTATTGGAGCTTCAGCTTCAGCATCAGTCCTTCCAATGAATATTCAGGACTGATTTCCTTTAGGATTGACTGGTTGGATCTCATTGCAGTCCAAGGGGCTCTCAAGAGTTTTCTCCAACAGCACAGTTTGAAGGCATCAGTTATTTGACACTCAGCATTCTTTGTGGACCAACTCTCACACCCATATCTGACTACTGGAAAAACCATAGCTTTGACTATATGGACTGGAGAATGGAATGGCAAACCACTTCAGCATTCTTGCCTTGGGATTCATTTTGATATTTGGCAAAACTAATACAATTTGTAAAGTTTAAAAATAAAATTAAATTAAAAAAAGAAAAAGAGAACCCTATGAACAGTACAGCATGTTACTTTGATACATTTGTGTGCTGTAACATGATTGCCAATATAGTGAAAATTATTAGGTATGATAATTCAGAGTTGTGGGAGCTCTTAAAAAATTTATATCAATCAATCCTTGGGGAAGTACTTTCAATCCAAGGTAAAACCTCAGTTATACCTGCAAATCCTGATCTTAAAGAAATAGTTACAGAAAATACATAAGTACATGTTTATTAAAGCAGAAAGACTTTATTAAAGTTTACCATGTCCCCATTTAGCAGCCCTAATATAGCAAATAACCTCTGTGAACCTAAAATTTTTTCTCAAACCTGAAGCTAAAATCCACTAACTGTGAAGAGCTCTCTCCATGGCTTTTTTGGTATTTTTTATCTATCGAATATTCTATCAAGAAATCCTTTTAAGTTAGTAGAAACTTCTAGTGAAGATCTGTAGCTGTACAGATAAATTATTTTATCTGGGAAATTGTTGTAGTTGTCATAGTTGTAGATAACATAGCTTAAGAGCTCTTTAAAGATACACAGTAAAGAAATATGATCTGTTTTGTCCATTTCTATGTTTTAATTGATCTTGTTTGAATATTTGCAAATTTGATTGGCAAGGATGGATGACATATGCCTAGTTTACACCTTCTTCACCTCTGGTTTGAATCCAAGAACCACATGGTTAGAATGGCTTATTAAAGAATTTTATTTTCTGTACAAATTCCTCATTAATCAAATTATTGTTTTTAAAATTCTATTTTTACCACATGACATATCATCTTTAGAAAATGTATTCCAAGTTGTTGTTTCTAGCAACTGACATTTAAGTCAGTAAACATATTGGATTGTGGAACATAATCAGCTCTCTTTAGGGAGAATAAAGCAAAGGAAGCTGATATTTCTATAAAAATGAGAAGTTTTGAATGTCTACATTTTAGGGAGCTACACATGGACTTGAGTAAATTATTTAACCTACCTGAATTTCGGTGACTTCATTTATAAAATAAAATGAATGCCAGTTCCATAGCTTATGTTGAGGAATAAATTAGAAAATATTTGTAAAGTGTTTACCACTTTCCCCAGCATATGTTATATGCTATATAAATTTTAGCTATTATTGCAACTAATATAAAATTCTCGATTTAATTATTCAAAAAATTAAATTTTATATTCTCTAATGAGCCTATATTACTTAAATCTTTTATTACTTTGATTTGAAGATAAGAACAACTGTATTAAATGGTAGTTGAATTGATATGTTGAGTAACTAAGGCACTAAATTTTGAGAGATTAATAAAAATATATATTTTATAGTATTCAGTATGTTATGATTAACAGATAATATCTGTTAAATTAACAAAATAAAACATGTGGCTTAAAAGTGAAAATAATAGCTGTTATATGTGTTTAGAATGAAATGTTCATAAAATAAACTTGGATGGAAATAGAATACTAAAAAGACAGCCTTACATCTACAATCTATTAGCATTTATTTTGGAAAATAGTGAAAATGGTTATCTTAGTATCTACTAGCAAACAATAAAATGCAGAAAAGCAATACAAGATCAGAGACAGGAACCCAGGTTTTAATCCTCATCCTTTTCCTTACCCCAAACTTTTCCATTAACTATGCAGCTTTATCATGTTTTGAAAGTGTTTTGTTTTTCTAGATTTAGTCTCCTCACCTGAAGGAACAAAGTGAGAATATTAATTCTAAAGAATTCTAGGGTAACTTTCAGTCTAAAATATCTTTGATAAACTTTCTGATGAATAATACTCAGGTCCAGGCATAGATCCCAGGAGTTTGGTAAAAGTTAAAGAGAGATACTAGAACCAGAGAAAGACTTGCAGGAAAATTGTAATTAAGTAATTTGGGGATAGGTAACTTAACTGATAGTTTTAAAGTAAGTTATTGAGAAAAATAAATGATTTCCAAAGTATCAAACTACAGAAAACAGTATCTCCAAAGCTGACTACAATTTTATATTTAATTATCTTCGGCCTATAGATAATATATAAGCTGAACAAATAGACTAGCTTATTGACTTGGGCAATGCAATTATATGATCTGTACCTCAATTTCTTTTGTGTGCTTTTTTTAAAAAAATTTGTACCCTTCATTAGTAGATGAGAGTGGAAGTGTATGTTATTGAGTGTGCATGAAATATGGTGATAGAGATGATGCTAATTTATAACAAGAATTCAACAGCTGCTAGTTATTATTATCTGTCTCTAGGCTGTGAGCTTCTTTTTTTCAGGCGGAAGGAGTGAGAGTTAGTTTGGTTCATCATTGTCAGGAGAATTTAACCTTTCCCAGAGTAGGGACTCAATAAATGTTGCAAACTCACGGACTTGGCTCTTTGCATTGGTCGATTTTAACTCTGGTCCTGCAGCTTTTGAAATTTCCATGATTCTATTTTTATATGAAATTGTGATTTGAGACTGTCAGCCAAGACTAATGAGAATAAGATGAAAAATTTTATTAACTTTTAAACAGGCTCTTAGCCTTTCTGGAGAGCCACTGGTGATGAGTCATCATGCTATTTCAGTGTGACTATCAAGTTTGTGTTCAGAATAGAATCTCTAGTTGTGACATGCCTCATTTTTATAACTTTTTATATAATGCTAAAATGATAATTTAATTTATATAATATCCCAGAAGAGAATATGCCTGAAGAAAAGAGCAAAAGAAATTTAGGAAAAAGAAATATTACTGCTGGAAAAGAACTGCGTAGCTTCATAAAATAAATGCAGTCTTCAACAACTTGCTGTCAAATAAAGCTATAAATTAGTCATTAGCAGACTCAGATTCTAGTTCACATTAATTTAGTAACTATTTTGGACAAATTGTTATCCTATTAGAAGCTCAGTTTCCTTAAGAGGAAGATTTTTCAAGCTGACAGTTTCTAATATCCCTCATAGCACTGTTAAGTATGGACACTGGAGAAATTTTCATTGCATTCTGTTCTCCTTGGGAAAGGCTATCCACTCCAGAATTCTGGCCTGGAGAATTCCACGGACTGTATAGTTCATAGGGTCGCAAAGAGTTAGACAGGACTGAGTGACTTTTACTTACTTACTCCTTGCTATTCATGACAACTTGTTTGGTTGAGAAAATAATTCAGGCTTATAGTACAAACATACATTCTAAAATCATACTTTCTAACTTTAAAATTTTTATTTATCACTAGTGAAGAAAAATTTAATTCGTGTATGAGAGATTCTGTTTCAAGACTTTTAAACTTTCAACCATTATAATAAGTTGACTTTTAAAGATATATTATGTAAATACAATTTGTTAATTTGTTTTGTGGGTACTACTGGTGGTATCATATAAGAGTCATATAAACACAGACTAAATTCCCTTTTTGTAGGAATTTAAGAATTATTCCTCTTTTTGTGTAACACACTGTACCTATGGAGTAAGAGCCTCTGAAAAATGTGACTTTTATTTCAAAATTTAAGCCAATGTCAACCTATGCAAAACACAGCTGTACATAATATAAAGCTGTTTATAGGCCAGATTTAAAATGTCCGGTGCCATTCAGATGTACTCGATGATGGTAAGAAAATAATTAGAGCTATTTGAGAATAGTGCTAGGTGAAGCATGTCTAAATGCTAGCCAGTTCACCTAGCTCGTGCCCAAACTGTAGACATGAAAATAATTTCTGTTGCCAACTTATCTGAGGCACTGTGTTTTACTGTGTGGGAGATTTTCGCAATTATAACTTCAGTTTACAATAGCAACATTAAGATCAGTACACATGTAAACTTCCTGTTGTAACAAGTTGTCTTCTTTTTAAAAAACGCCTTTTTCACACAGTGGATAATTTTACACTGAGCACAGTGAATGCTTTATATTACCTGTACCTTAGATTTATTTATTTATTTTATTATTTGGCTGTAGCAAGTCTTTGTTGCTGCACATGGGCTTTCTCTAGTTGTGGTGGGAAAGGGCTGCTCTTCGTTGTGTTGTGCGGGCTTCTTATAGTGATGGCTTTACTTGTTGCAGAGCACAGGCTCTAGGGTGTGGGCTTTAGTAGCTGCAGCTCAGGGGCTCTAGAACACAGCCTCAGTAGTTGTGGTGCACAGGCTTAGGTGGCTCTGCAGTGTGTAGAATCTTCCTGAAACAAGGATTGAAACCATGTCCCCTGCATTGCAAGGTGTATTCTTAACCACTGAATCACCAGGGAAGCCCAGTGTTACCTGCGATTTAAAAGCAAACCTTCCAGGCTGAGTGGAACGAAGGATTCATGGAAAGACCATTATTAACAATGAAAAACGAATTATTAACCTGAAACATTTCTCTGAGGGATCCATGATTATATTCACTAGGTCTACAAAACAACAAATTAAGTCAGAAATGGTATTCCCTCCCATCTGAACCCAGCTGATCACATGTCACATATAGCTATTGGCATGTACCTAATTTCTGGCTGATATACCTAATTTCCTCTGCTATTCAAGAAAGCATTTTGGATGCAAGTTTCTATGTTATTGTAGAAAAATAGCTTCGCATTTACTCTGATTTAATATACCTATATATTTGTTTTTGTTAGTGTATTTTTAATTAGGAGATATATGCATAGAATAGTGAGTAAAATCTTAATGAGCTAATGCCTAATATAAGAACATAGTCATTTACTACCATCTTGTCCATAAATTAAGAACTTTCCAATAACCCTAATGCTGTTTTGGGGGATATTTTGGTTTGGTATTTGTGATCACATCACATTTGCCTACCACTCCTAAAAGTATTTATTATGTTGACAATTGGATTACATTTTTTTACTTTGTTTTAGATTTACTCTTTGTATGTATCAGAACAGATCAGATCAGTCGCTCAGTCGTGTCCGACTCTTTGCGACCCCATGAATTGCAGCACACCAGGCCTCCCTGTCCATCACCAACTCCCGGAGTTC
>NW_011495013.1:5094426-5096871 GCF_000754665.1 Bison bison bison
ATCCCAGGGCTGATCTCCTTCAGAATGGACTGGTTGGATCTCCTTGCAGTCCAAGGGACTCTCTAGAGTCTTCTCCAACACCACAGTTCAAAAGCATATCCCCTATCAATGTCTAGTTTCTGACTCAGAAGTTTGTACAAATAGAATTATACTGTACACATTCATGTTTGTCTTTTTTTTTTTAACTCTATTTAATGTTTACTACAGCCATCTAGTTCTGTTATGTGACTGTTCATTCAATTTCATTGTTTTAACAATGAATGATGATTATGATACTGCTCTCATATTAACTGTAGATATTATTATTAAATATATCAAGTTGAGTTTATTTGAGATAAATCTCAGATATGAATCTCTGTAATCTGGCTCCAAGTACTGAACTCTTAATCATTTTAATGTATGCCATCTCACTATCTATTTCATAGTAACATGTTGCCCATTCTTTTATTGGTGGAGACAAGTTGTTTCTGCTTTTCTTGTGATGACTAATGAGGTTTTCTATACTCTTATACAAATATCCTAGTTTAAATGTATGAGAACTTACCTAATGTATAAATTTATGACTGAGATTGATGGAATGTAGTGTATGCAAGAATGCAGATTTATTAGATGACTTCAAACATTTTCCAAAGTGGTGATAATAGTTTAGATACTTAAAATAGCAATGAGTGTTTCCCTTGATCTACATTCTAGTCAAATTAGAATTTTAAGTCTGTTCCCATTTGATGTATGTGGAATAGATTTACATGGGGATTTTAATTTGAATTTTTACTGATTTGTTTACATCTTCACATTTCTTAGTTGCCTAGTTGGGTTTCCTCTTTTGTGAAGTGGCCCTTTAAGACTTTTGCCTATATTTAAATAGATTCTCGCTCACTTTTCTAATTAATTGTAGAAATTTTCAATATATTTTAATTGTCAGTATTGTAAATATTTTTTCACACAGTGTTTTTTACAGTTTTTGTAAAAGAATTATTTGTAATGCTATTGAATGGATTAATCTTTATTTTATAATTGATAACTAATTGTGTTTAGTTTTATGAAATTGTTTCTTACCCTTAAGTTGTGAAAATATTTTATTACCTTCTAAAATATTCATAATTATTCTCTTGTAGAGCTCTGATACACAAAAAATAGATTTTATGTATAGTGTACAGAAGAGACAAAATTTAATTTTTTACTATATCAGTAGTATTTGAAGGAGCTTTTTTAAAAAATGTCAAATGATTGCTAGTGCCTCCTCTGTCATAAATCAAATGACCATCTCTGCATGGAACTGTTTCTATTTATATGTCATTGTTTTTATTAACATCTAATCTTCTCCAGGGATTCCTTGGTTATTATCCATTTTAACCACCAAATGAACTTCAACTCAATTTTCTAGTTTTTCCAATTTGCATTTTAAATAAATAGTTTATAGCATAGCTATCAATATTATTAGTAGCTGTATCATGACACATAATTATGGAAAAGGCAAGCCTCAATCTTAGACCATTCAGAGTGTTATAACAGAATGCCATAGATTGGGTGGCTCATGAACAACAGAAATCTATTTTTCAAAGTTCTAAAAATTGGGATTTCCAAGATCAGTGTTTCAGCAGATTTGTGTCTGATGAGAGCTTGCTTCCTTGTTCCTAGTGACTGTCTTTTCACTGTATTCACATGGCAGAAAGGACAAAGGACCTGGACTCCCCCCCTTTTTTTAAATTTTTTTTAACTTTTTTTGAAATTTTTTAACTTTACAATATTGTATTGGTTTTCCACATATCAACATGAATCCACCACAGGTATACACGTGTTCCCCATCCTGAACCCTCCTCCCTCCTCCCTCCCTGTACCATCCCTCTGGGTCATCCCAGTGCACCACAAGCATCTAGTATCATGCATAGAACCTGGACTGGCGACTCATTTCATATATGATATTATTCATGTTTCAATGCCATTCTCCCAAATCATCCCACCCTCTCCCTCTCCCACAGAGTCCAAAAGACTGTTCTATACATCAGTGTCTCTTTTGCTGTCTCGTATACAGGGTTCAGAGAAGGCAATGGCACCCCACTCCAGTACTCTTGCCTGGAAAATCCCATGGATGAAGGAGCCTGGTGGGCTGCAGTCCATGGGGTCGCTAAGAGTCGGACACAACTGAGCGACTTCACTTTCATGCATTGGAGAAGGAAATGGCAACCCACTCTAGTGTTCTTGCCTGGAGAATCCCAGGGATGGGGAAGCCTGGTGGGCTGCTGTCTATGGGGTCACACAGAGTCAAACACGACTAAATTGACTTAGCAGCAGCAGCAGCATACAGGGTTATTGTTACCATCTTTCTAAATTCCATATATATGCCTTAGTATACTGTATTGGTGTTTTTCTTTCTGGCTTACTTCACTCTGTATAATAGGCTCCAGTTTCATCCACCTCATTAGAACTGATTCAAATGTATTCTTT
>NW_011495013.1:5096971-5098887 GCF_000754665.1 Bison bison bison
AGTAATACTCCATTGTGTATATGTACCACAGCTTTCTTATCCATTCATCTGCTGATGGACATCTAGGTTGCTTCCATGTCCTGGCTATTATAAACAGTGCTGCGATGAACACTAGGGTACACGTGTCTGGACTCCCTTTTATAAGGGCACTAATCCCATTCATGAGAGCTCCTTCCTTATGACTTAATAATTTCCCAAAGTCTCCACCTTCAAATATTATTATGCTGAGAATTATGATTTCAACATAAAATTTTTTGGGGGATACAAACATCCACTCTATTGTATTATACACCAGGTCTCCCAAATCAAGTCATTCTTGCATGCAGAATATATTTATTCCACCTCAATTGAAAAGTCTTAACTCATTCTATAATCAACTTTAAAGTCTTAGTCCAAAGTCTCATCAAAATATCATCTAAATCAGATATGGGTGAGACCCAATGTACAATTTATCCTGAAGCAAATTGCTTTCCAGTTGTGAACTGGTGAACCCAAATAAGTTATGTACTTTCAAAATGCAATAGTGTGACAAGCATAAAATAGGCATTCTTATTCTGAATGAGAGACACAGGAAAAAAAAAAAAAAGAAAGACCAACAATTCCCTTATAATTCACTAAACCTTGAGGCTCAGGAATAATCCTCCTTGTCTTGACTTTACTCTCCAGCCACCCTGGGGTGGAAGAACCATCTTCTGGACACACACTGCAGGGGCAGTCCTGATCATTGTAGCCAGCTGGTCATCCCTGCCCCACAGCTTGGGTGGCCCTGACTCAACAGTGCCTTTGTCCCCAGGTCCTACCTCCATGGTGTTTCTCTGATACGGTCCCATTTGGAAGCAGTTCTGTGCCTGTGTTGCACATCTGTTAATCCAGGAAGCTCTATTCTTAAAACAAAGGTAGGGAGAGACATTCCCGCAGGGATTATGTATCTCCTTGGTGGAGAAATGATGCCATACTGAATCTACTAAAATTTGCTTTTTGCACCCTCCAGAGAGGTGGCCACTGTGGCCCATCTCATAACAGGACCTACAAGAACCTCACTTGGAGTGACCAAGGAGCATGGAACCAGAGTGAAGGGAGCCTATGATGGGAGGCAGTGCCAGGCCATACTCATTGAGGTCCCACAGGCACTGGCAGCCCCTCTTTGGAAACTGCTCTGCTTCTTTGCACTCTGGGCCTATGATGGGAGTGACAACTTGGGTGATCTTTGAATTGTCTTCAGGGTCATTCTTCCACATTTTAAAGAATAGCTCCTGGTTTCTGTTGATATGGCTGATCCATACTAATCTCACTCTCAAAGGATCTTTGGGTACATCTTTAATGTTCTCATATTTTTGGAGTACTGATAAGCTGAGAATTTTCCAGCCCTTTAAATTTTTTTTTTTTTTTTTTTTATGGTCTCTTCTTTTTTTTTTTTTCCTCTAATTTTATTTTATTTTTAAACTTTACATAATTGTATTAGTTTTGCCAAATATCAAAATGAATCCGCCACAGGTATACATGTGTTCCCCATCCCGAACCCTCCTCCCTCCTCCCTCCCCATACCATCCCTCTGGGTCATCCCAGTGCACCAGCCCCAAGCATCCAGCATCATGCATCGAACCTGGACTGGCAACTCATTTCCTACATGATATTTTACATGTTTCATTGCCATTCTCCCAAATCTTCCCACCCTCTCCCTCTCACACAGAGTCCATAAGACTGTTCTATACATCAGTGTCTCTTTTGCTGTCTCGTACACCGGGTTATTGTTACCATCTTTCTAAATTCCATATATATGCGTTAGTATACTGTATTTATGTTTTTCCTTCTGGCTTACTTCACTCTGTATAATAGGCTCCAGTTTTATCCACCTCATCAGAACTGATTCAAATGTATTCTTTTTAATGGCTGAGTAATACTCCATTGTGTATATG
>NW_011495013.1:5099267-5113892 GCF_000754665.1 Bison bison bison
AAATAAAAGGAATCCAAATTGGAAAAGAAGAAGTAAAACTCTCACTATTTGCAGATGACATGATCCTCTACATAGAAAACCCTAAAGAATCCACCAGAAAATTACTAGAAATAATCAATGACTACAGTAAAGTTGCAGGATATAAAATCAACACACAGAAATCCCTTGCATTCCTATACACTAATAATGAGAAAACAGAAAGAGAAATTAAGGAAACAATTCCATTCACCATTGCAACGGAAAGAATAAAATACTTAGGAATATATCTACCTAAAGAAACTAAAGACCTATATATAGAAAACTATAAAACACTGGTGAAAGAAATCAAAGAGGACACTAATAGATGGAGAAATATACCATGTTCATGGATTGGAAGAATCAATATAGTGAAAATGAGTATACTACCCAAAGCAATTTATAGATTCAACGCAATCCCTATCAAGCTACCAACAGTATTCTTCACAGAGCTAGAACAAATAATTTCACAATTTGTATGGAAATACAAAAAACCTCGAATAGCCAAAGCGATCTTGAGAAAGAAGAATGGAACTGGAGGAATCAACCTACCTGACTTCAGGCTCTACTACAAAGCCACAGTTATCAAGACAGTATGGTACTGGCACAAAGACAGAAATATTGATCAATGGAATAAAATAGAAAGCCCAGAGATAAATCCACGCACATATGGACACCTTATCTTCGACAAAGGAGGCAAGAATATACAATGGATTAAAGACAATCTCTTTAACAAGTGGTGCTGGGAAATCTGGTCAACCACTTGTAAAAGAATGAAACTGGACCACTTTCTAACACCATACACAAAAATAAACTCAAAATGGATTAAAGATCTAAACGTAAGACCAGAAACTATAAAACTCCTAGAGGAGAACATAGGCAAAACACTCTCCGACATACATCACAGCAGGATCCTCTATGACCCACCTCCCAGAATATTGGAAATAAAAGCAAAAATAAACAAATGGGACCTAATTAACCTTAAAAGCTTCTGCACATCAAAGGAAACTATTAGCAAGGTGAAAAGACAGCCTTCAGAATGGGAGAAAATAATAGCAAATGAAGCAACCGACAAACAACTAATCTCAAAAATATACAAGCAACTCCTACAGCTCAACTCCAGAAAAATAAACGACCCAATCAAAAAATCAGCCCTTTAAATTTTACTTTCCTTTGGATTAACAATTCCATCTTTAAGACACTGATCTCTTCTTGAATGTTACTGGAGGGAATTGGGAGAAAACAAGCCATATTCTCAGCACTGCTTAGAAGTGTGTGCTCAGTCACTTCAGACGTGTTCAACCCTTTGCAATCCCATGGACTGTAGCCTGCCAGGCTCCTCTATCCATGGAATTCTGCAGGCAAGGATACTGGAGGAGGTTGCCATTTCCTTCTCCAGGGGATCTTCCCAACCCAGGGACTGAACCTGTGATTTGTATGTCTCCTGCATTGGAACTTTACCTCGTAAAGACCCCGCCCTACTAGTGCCGCCAGGGAAGCCTCAGCTAAATATTCAGTTTCATTGCTCACATTCTATCATCCATAAAGGACAAACATAATTCAGCCAGGTTCTTTGCCAGTTTATAACTAGGATCAATTTTCCTCTAGTTTCCAGTAACATGTTCCTCATTTTCATCTGAGACTGCATCACAATAGCATTTGCCATCCATATTACTACCATATTACTATTACTACTTAGATGATCTCTAGGAAAACTGAGGCTTTTTTTAGCTCTTGACTTTTCTTTCTGAGCTCTCGTTAGAATCATTCATAGCTATGTAAGATTTTTCTAGCATTCACCTCAGAACTCTTCCAGCCTCTACCCATTACCCATTTCCAAAGCTGCTTACATACATTTAGATATTTATCTTATAGTAACATCCCACCTCTTGGTAGCAATTTCTGTCTTAGTTGATTCAGGCTGCTATAATAGAATACTGCAAACTGAGTGGCTTTTAAACAACAGAAATTTATTTATAACAGTTCTGGGAGCTGGGAAGTCTAAAATCAAGTTACTAGCAGATTCAGTGTCTGGTTTCTAGGTCATATACAGCCATTTTTTGCTGTGTCCTCACATGGCCAAAAAGTCAAGGATGTCTCTGGACTCTCTTTTATAAAGGTAAGGTGGTTTAGTGCCTAACGTGTGTGACTCTTTGCAACCCCATGGGCTGTTGTCCACCAGGCTCCTCTGTCCATGGGGTTTTCCAGGTAAGAATACTGGGGTTTGTTGCCACTTCTTCTACAAGGGATCTTTCCCACCCAGGGATTGAACCTGGGTTTTCTGCATTGCAGTTTGTGCAACTTCTTTACCAAGTGAGTCACCAGGGAAGCTCTTATAAAGACATGATCCCGTTCATTAAGGTTCTACTCTCTTTACCTCTTAAAGACCCCACTTCCAAATATAATAACATTTTGTTTTAGGATTTCAACATACAAATTTGGAGGGGAGCAGAAATACTCAGTCCATAGAGACATCAAAATCAAGGACTAACTTATATAGTCACAGTGTCAGACTTTATTTTTGGGGGCTCCAGAATAACTGCAGATGGTGATTGCAGCCATGAAATTAAAAGATGCTTACTCCTTGGAAGGAAAGTTATGACCAACCTAGATAGCATGTTCAAAAGCAGAGACATTACTTTGCCAGCAAAGGTCTGTCTAGTCAAGGCTATGGTTTTTCCAGTGGTCACGCATGGATGTGAGAGTTGGACTGTGAAGAAAGCTGAGCACTGAAGAATTGATGCTTTTGAACTGTGGTGTTGGAGAAGACTCTTGAGAGTCCCTTGGACTTCAAGGAGATCCAACCAGTCCGTTCTAAAGGAGATCAGCCCTGGGATTTCTTTGGAAGGAATGATGCTAAAGCTGAAACTCCAGTACTTTGGCCACCTTATGCGAAGAGTTGACTCATTGGAAAAGTCTCTGATGCTGGGAGGGATTGGGGGCAGGAGGAGAAGGGGACGACAGAGGATGACATGGCTGGATGGCATCACCGACTCGATGGACGTGAGTTTGAGTGAGCTCTGGGAGTTGGTGATGGACAGGGAGGCCTGGCGTGCTGCGATTCATGGGGTCGCAAAGAGTCAGATACGACTGAGTGACTGAACTGAACTGAACTGATAATTCTTTAGACAATCATTTAGTTCCAATGTTTTCCTGAGCTACAAGTCGTTGTTTTCCTTATTACTGAATCAACTTGCAAATACAGTCTTATACATGAGAATGACAATAACAACTGGGAAAGTGAAAGAGGAGTGGTTTATGCAAAAAAAAATTCAATTTTATGTGACCATTAACACCAGGTGGCGCTACTACCTTTAACACCAGGGTAAGGAACCTGCCTGTTATTGTAGGAGACATAAAGAGATAAGGGTTCAATCCTTGGTCAGGAAGATCCCCTGGAGAAGGAAATGACTATGCACTCCAGTGTTCTTGCCTGGAGAATTCCATGGACAGCAGAGCCTGTTGGGTTACAGTCCATGGGGTCGCAAAGAGTCAGACTCTCCTGAGCAACTAACACATGCGCACATTGACTAACACCAAACTCATTGGATACACTCTTATTTTTAAGTATTAAGAGTGATCACAAAGTCTTAAAGATTCCTCATCTTGACTAAACAGGAGGAAGCCAGTCTCCTTTTTTTTTTTCCCCCACACATTTACTTTAGAAAACCTTGAAGTACAGATTCTTTCTCTATTCTTTGTGATGTAAATGTTCTCCTAATACTTTGCCAGTTGTACAACTCTGGAGGATCTTTCTGAAGGACCTGGGTTATCTTTTCCAAAATATTCATCAAGGAAGATAAAGCCTACCTCTTTCTGTCTCTGAAGGTAAGTGCCAGTTGACAAGAATAGATGGCCTAATCACCTTGACCCATCTCCCTCTCTCCCCCTAGTATCCTCAAGTACGTTTTCACTAGCTCAGGAAAGCACTTAAAAGCTTGTGTATTTCTCTAATAATTAGTGATATTGAACATCCTTTCATGTGTTTGTTAGCCATCTGTATGTCTTCTTTGATGAAATGTATATTTAGTCTTCCACCCATTTACTCAAGGGGTGAAGGTTCAACCCTTGTCAGTTGCAATGAGTTACCTCCTCACACCAGTCAGCATGGCCATTATCAAAAAATCTACAAACAAAAAATGCTAGAGAGGGTGTGGAGAAGAAGAAAACCTCCTACATTGTTTTAGGGGAATGTACAGCCACTATGGAGAGGAGTATGGACGTCCCTTAAAAAAATAAAAGTAGGGCTGCCTATGATTCAGCAATACCATCCGTAGGCATATATCCAGAGAAAACCATAATTTGAAAGGATACATGCACCCTGATGTTCCCTATAGTAATATGTACAATAATCAGGACATAAAAGCAACCTAAATGTTCATCAACAGAGGAATGGATAACGTAGATGTGGTACATATATGCAATGGAGTATTAGTGCAGGAAACACAGGAGATGTGAGTTCAATCCCTGGGTTGGGAAGATCCCTTGGAGGAGAAAATGCAACCCACTCCAGTATTCTTGCCTGGAAAATTCCATGGACAGAGGAGCCTAGTGGGCTACAGGCCATGGGGTCACAAAGAGTCAAACACGACTGAGCATGCACAAACACATTACTCAGACAAAATGGAATGAAATAGTGCCCCTTGCAGAGATGTGGATGGACCTAGAGATTTTCATACAGAGTCAGTATGTCAGTAAGTCAGTCAGAAAGAGAAAAACGAATATTGCATAATATTACTATATGTGGAATCTAGAAAAATGGTATAGATGAACTTATTTGCAAAATAGAATCACAGATGTAGAGAACAAACTTATGGCTACCGTGGTGGGGAGTGGGACAAATTCAGAAATTGGGATTGACATGTATACCTTGTGTTTGTGCATGCTCAGTCACTTCAGTTGTGTCTGACTCTTTGCGAGCCTGTGGACTGTAGCCTGCCAGGTTCCTCTGTCCTTGGGATTTTCCACAAGAATACTGGAGTGGGTTGCCATTCCCTCCAGAGGATTTTCCTGACCAAGGTTTGAACCGAAGTCTCCTGTGTCTCCTGCATCTCAGGCAAATTCTTTACTGCTGAGCTACCAGGGAAGCTTTGTACATATACGGTGCTGTGCCATGCTTAGTCATGTCCGACTCTTTGCTACCCCATGAACTGTAGCCTGCTGGGCTCCTCTGTCCATGGGGATCCTCTAGGCAAGGATACTGAAGTGGGTTGCCATGCCCTCCTCCAGGGGATCTTCCTGACCTACCATATATAAAATAGATAGCTAATGAGAACCTACTGTGTAGCATAGGAGACTCTACTCAGTGATCTGTGGTGACCTATATGGGAAGGAGATTCAAAAGATAGATATATACATATATATATATATATTTAGTTTGGTGTAAAACAGAAACTAACTCAAAATTGTAAAGCAACTATATTCCAATTTTTTTTTTTTTTTTTTAAAGGGCCTGATCCCATGCACCTTTTCTTTCTATGGGATAGAATTCAATCTGTCTTCCCTATTGTGCTAGTCTTGAATAGCCAGTTTAACTTGTCTGGTTCAAATTCTCTTTCTGTATATTCAGAGGATGTTTAATTAACAGTCATCTAATTTTGTCAGAAACAAGACATTATAGCTAATTTGAAAATTATAAATTTATTTGCTTTAACTTAGAGAAGCAAATTTCTAGGGAAAATAACTTTGAAGTAGTTGAATATAGTTAAAATTTAAAGAAATTGAATAATGAATTTCTCTAGCTGTGACTTAACATGTTGTAATGAAATTTGTAAGACACTGAAGATAATATTAGCTCAGTGATGAATATAAGTTCTCTCCAGCACTGGAAAACTTTTGACAGTGTATATAGATCTAGTCTACATTATCATGGAGTTTAAAAATGTGCATTTTCATCAGGGTCTCAGTATGCTATTTTTGTTTCTGAGGAAGCTGAAACTGGCTGTTATTAACTATGGAGAAAATCAAGGACATCTGTTTATCTAAGAATATTAGAAAATAACTTAGGCAGAATTGATGCAATTTTCAATTAGGCTGTTTTCTTATTCATAAGCACTTTCTACAAATGTAGGAGACACAGTGTAAGAGACACACAGATATCTTTGAAATTGTCAAAATATGAGCTTGAAATAATTGCTCTTCTTTTTCTGGTCTTACTTTTTAGCATATTTGTTTGTGTGTCTTCATAAAGTTACACTCACTGGTGTGCTGTAAATGTTTAACAATTTGCTCTCAGGAAGGAAAAAACCCCTAATTTGTAGTGTCTGCCAATATTCATGTTATAGACATCCAAGCTTCCAGAGATATTGCTAATAAGGATTTGGGAAGAAATTCACAAAACCAACTCTTCCAAGCGGCTGTGAGCCAATTTTAGCACACCTATGGTTACATACATAGTTTTTAATGTTACTGAATTATCTACTAATTATCAATTAATTCTGGTTATTTCTCCTTGGGGATACTAGACTGAATTGAGCTTTCTTTCCTCCTTGTGGTTGAATGAGCTGTTATGATTACTTCTGGTCAATAGATGATAGCAGAGGTATTGAATATCACTTTCAGTCTAGATTATTTAACTGCCTTTGGAAGACCCCCCCAGAACTCTCTCTTCCCTCTTCCAGGTGAGCATCTTCCAGATTATAGTTTGTCATCACCTTCAGTCCTAGAGTAAAGATGAAAAGCATGAAAGCACAATTAATGTATGATAGATATTTGATATGAATGAAAATTAAATCTTTGTTATAGTGAACATAAATGTCAGGGTGTTTTGTTATTGCAGCATTACCTAACCTATCCTTTCTGATAAATTATATATTATCAATGTTTATAAAATATCTTTCCATTTATATACTTTAAAATACTAAATGTCTTATGTCAGACATTGCAATTTGTTAAAAAATGTATTTCTAGATTTCAGTTAGTCAGCCTTCATTTTTCTCTAGAGTCAAAATGTCAGGTCAATTTCTTTCTCTCCCTTGATTCTTGTCTTGTCAACAAAAATTTTGAATGACTGATTAATTACAGATCAAGCAAGCAGGATTTCTCAGCTCCTGTCTTGTTGTAGCAAGATTCAAAACAATAGATTGGTTACAACTCAGTTATAGGTCAATCAGATCTTTTATTAAACAGAAAGTGGATAGTACACTCCTGAAATGTGGGAGTGGGCTGACACTGAAGAAGTGGCCATGATCCATCTTAGCTTCCCTTTTTATACTCCCTGTCTCTTCCTCTTGGTTTTGCTTTGTGCAAAATGCAAATGGGCATACCCTCAAGGCCAATCAGGGAAGGGGCATGTCTGGGCACATATAAAATAGGGCTTTTACATATTTATCAGGATTGGGATGGACTGAGAGTTTTGACTGACAGTTGCAAGTTACATAACAAAAGGCTCTAATTCTGCATGTCTTTCCCATCATTCCGTCTGTTATAATCAGATGTATGTATGTATAGAATATTTATGAAACCTTAATGGTCTCCTAGCTGCATAAAGTTACTTGAGGACACAGCTGTGCATCAAGGGTGCATGTGCCTGAGTTGGAGAAGCCCCTGTGGTTGATTTCTATCCACTGAATGCTCTTTTAGGGCACATGTGCAAGAGTTAGAAAAGTCTTTGTGGTTATTTGTGTAGCATATCTGTGAGCTCTCCTGGGCTTGTCTGGGGTGGGGTTTAGAACTGCTTGTATCCTTTTCAGCGAGGCCACCCCTCATTGCTCATGCCTAACTTTCTACCTAGCAAAATGGCTATATCTTCAGAACCAAAAACAAAAACAAAACATACAAACAAACAAACAAACAAAAACTGAACCCATCAACAAGGGCAGTAAAGGATATTTTCTTTTCCCTTTCACATTTATCTTCTTTGGTCTTTGAGATTTTTACCATTCCCCTAAGGACTTTTGTTTTCTTCTGCCAACATAATTAGCTTGTTTACTTAATTCCCTTTCACTTTTTCACTGTTGTTCCCATTTGAAGTCAACACAACTTTTCTTTAAAAATATTTATCTTTGAATCCTAAAACAAATTTGATTATCAGAAACATAGTCATCTAGATTCCTATATTTTCTTTTTTGATTTTCAATATTGTGTTAATTTATGCTATACAGCAAAGGAATTCAATTATAGGAATTCTTTTTTATATTCTTTTCTACTTTATTTTATCATAGAATATTGAATATAGCTCCCTGAGCTGTACAAGAGGACCTTATTGTAATCCACCCTATATGTAATAGCTTGCATCTACCAAACCCAAATCCCCACTCCATCTCACTCCCCCCACCACCTCCTTGAGCAACTACAATTCTGTTCTCTGTGTCTGTGACAGACTCCTATTTTCAATAACCTCCTGAGCCTTTGCATTTCTAATAAAATTCTAGAGACTTACTTCTTTAACTTGTGAAATTGTATGTATCTTTAAAAGATAGTTTCTTCTCATACTAGCTTTATGCATTCATTGATACAAATTTTCACACCCTATGACTAAAACCCCAGTGAAGTGTGAAAGTCGCTCAGTTGTGTCAGACTCTTTAGTCCATGGAATTTTCCAGGCCAGAATACTGAAGTGGATAGCCTTTCCCTTCTCCAGGGGATCTTCCTAACCCAGGGATTGAATCCAGGTCTCCCACATTGCAGGCGGATTCTTTACCAGCTGAGCCACAAAGGAAGCCCAAGAATACTGGAGTGGGTAGTCTGTCCCTTCTTCAGGGGATCTTTTCGACTCAAGAATCAAACTGGAGTTTCCTGCATTGCAGGCATTAGCAAATGTGTCTTAAAAATCTGTGGACTCCAGACAAGTTTTACTACCACAGCTCCATCCTTAGCCTTAGGTGCAGTTGCTAACAGGGAAAAGAAACACAGTTTGGAACAGGTGTTCAGGCACTGCCTATCAATAACTAATACAATCATACATTTAAATTTCCATTTCCCTTTCTCACTGTTGTTCCCATTTTGAATTCAAGAAAAATATTCTTAAAAAGATTTCTACCATGTATCATCTTCCTAATCTCATACAAATTTGGAGGAATTAATTATTTCTCAAAATACTTTGTAGCTATCTGCTGAAAAAAAACTTAACACAAGAAATATCCAAGATCAAAAAAAAAAAAAATCCAAGATCATCACAATCACTGTGACATGTATATGTCCAACAATACATGATGGATTGAAAAAAGTCATATACCCATGCAATGTTATATTATTCAGCCATATGAAGGATAAACCCTGAAAATATGCTAAGTAAAATAAGCCAGACACAAAATAACAAATACAATTCTACTTAAATTGAGTATCTAGAAGAGGCAAATTCAGAGAGACAGAAAGTAAAACAGAGATTACCAGAGACTGGAGGTGTGGGTAAATAATGAGTTACTGCTTAGTGAATATAGAGTTTATCTATGGGAAGATGAGAAAATTCTGAAAACACATAGTACTAATGTTAACATATTTAATGTTGTAGAATTGTATACCTAAAATGGCTAACATGGAAAATTTATGTATATTTTACTGCAAAAAAATATGTATAGTGGAAAAATGTCTCTCCACCTCTGAACATCCCATACCACAATCTGGTAATCACTCATTTTCCTCTATGTCCTTGCAAAGTGTATTCCCCATTTTATTTAAGAATAAACACTGTCATGTTTTAACATTGGAAAAGTAATAAATGGTACCAATTTCAGCAGCAAAAAAAAAAAAAAAAAGAGAGAGAGAAAAGAAAAGGAAAAAATGCTCTTATATAACCAGCTATACTACTTAGCTATGTTAGACCCAGCAGTGTCTAAATTGACTCAAGACATAGAAACCACACAGTGAGTAAAACAGAAAGTACTTAATATAAAGAAACTCTGTTACCTTACAGCTGAGGGAGAGGAAAAGGAAAAACTTGAGAGAACTGACTTCCCTACTCCTGAAGGCTGGGATCCCAATTCTAGGTGTCTGAAATATTCATGGATTTGCATAGCCAGAACTAGTAGAAGTAAGCAACCTTCAAAGAGCAAGAAGGGCACAATTCATCAGTAGATGATGGTGCAGTTACCAAAAAGGGGTAGTGGTTTGGAAAGAACCCTCTGGACTGCAGGCAAGCAGTTCAGGGACATGCAGAAGGAATCAGATTGCCAGTGTGGATAGAAGGTCTCTCGGGCATTGATTTCTGTGTCAAGAGGACCACATGGAGGTAATCACTAGACCACGTTGGGCTACAATGTCACCAGGTGAGCATGCTTGCTAGTCACAGGCTTGGGCAGAACTCCACTTGATGTCTTTGTCACCCCCACCGCCCCATCACTGATTCGATAAGCAACAGCTGGAAACCTAAGGCAACGCTTTTCTTTTTCAGTACCTTCTAGTGTCCTCTACTGAGAAAACTTACTGTATGTTGTGCTCACTATGAAGGAGAGATGGTTAAAGGAATTCTGTATATTATGGGAAAGTGTATGTATATACACATGAATATTTAATATATGCATACACATACACGAATATTTCCTGGTGGCTCAGATGGTAAAGAATCTGCCTGCAATGCAGGAGACCAGGGTCTGATCCCTAGATTGGGAAGATCCTCTGAAGAAGGGAATGGCTACCCACTCCAGTATTCTTGCCTGGAGAATTCCATGGACAGAGGAGCCTGGTGGGCTATAGTCAGTGGGATCACAAAGAGTTGGATATGACTGAGCAACTACCTATATATGCTATATATTATATATATATATATATACATGTATTATATACACATGTGTATATACTATATGTATGCGTATTTTTAGCTGAGAATCAATACATTGTTAACTAAGACAGATAATATGACAAAGCTTCCTGCAGCCTCCCAAATTCAACTTAAACACTGGGATTGATCTGTACCCTTCTGCTCTTTGAAAACATTGAAACAGAGAAACGTTTTTCTTTTCTGATTTCAAGAATCTTTTAAGGTCACATGAGTAATGAAATTCATGTGACAAACTTTTTCTATCCTATTTCTATTGTAATTTTACAAACACAGGGCTGTTTCACAGGTTTAGAATAATTGACATTATAAGGAATAGCATTTATCATATGAATAATAATCTGAGTTGTTTATCATACAAAGCCAGCAGTTAAACCTTTTTTATGCTCTTGTAAGAAATTAGATTCATAATTCTATGTGAAATAGAATCTATTCTTTGTGATTTTTAATTGTTCCACAGCTTATAATGAGGATCTCATGCATCAGGAGCTTTCTCTGTATACTTGACATGGATCTAGAAGCAGCAATTTATGATATAGTCAAAGAAATTATGGGATTGGAAGCTAATGTGTACTGGTTGCATACATTTTAAGACATAAAGTAATATGAACAATCTGCTCTTTTTATAGAAGTATAATTTACATAGGATAAGCATAAATTTCAGTATCTTTAGTGAATTTATAAAGCTATGTAGCCAGAACATCATTTAGTTTTAGAACATTTCCATTACCTTTAAATGTTCCCTTGTGTCTTATTTTCAGTCAATCTCCAATCCCATCCTCAGCTCCAGGCAACTACTGTCTCTATAGGTTTGCCTGTCTAGGAAATTTCATATAAATGTAGTATCTTTTGTATTTGGTTTGTTTCATTCAGCATAAGGTTTTTGATGTTTATCTATGTTAGACCATATGTCTATAGTTCCTTTTTATTGCTGAATCATATGCCTTTGCATTCATTTGTAAAATTTTATTTTGATAGTATAAAAAGTTGTTGCAGTATAATTTTGTTATTCCTTCTCTTTTTTGCTATCATTGTCATATAAATTACATCTTTATAAATTACAGTCTTATCAATATATTTAAAATTTATTGCATTATGCAGTTGACTTTTATATCAAATAGAAGAAATGAATTATAAAAAGCATGTATTTATACTCTTTTGTATTTGTCTATTAATTACCTTTATGGGTACCATTAATTTCTTCTTGCAGATTTATATTCTAACTAGTGTCTTTGATTTCAGCCTGAACAATTTCTATAGAATTTCTTGCAGAGAAGCCCAAGGCAAGAACACCTTGGCTATTCTTCCTGGAAGTCTGAGAGGTTATCGTGAACAAATTCTTATGAATCTGTTGTTTGTCTGGTTTATTTCCAGAGCCCCAAAAAATGTCTGTTCTTGGCAATTTTGTTGAGTATTTTAGTTGCTTTGAGAAGTTAAGACACATAAATCTATTCACTCTACTGTAGTCACCATATGTTTGTTTTAACCAGGATTATAATTCTAATATAAATTAAAGAAAATGAATAAAAGTTATCCATTTTACCTCTGGCTTGTAACTTTATTCCTAAACTGCTTTATTGTTGTTGGGTTTCTAGGTGATAAACAATACCATGAATAGGAACTTATGTAAAATTGTTTTCTATTTCATTCATAATGTAGTTTAACCAAAGATAATATAAATAACATTTCATGCTTGAATGTAGAATATTGGTGTTTGTCACCATGAGGTATAAATAATGTGCTTTGGCAATAAAAGAAACATATATGAAATCCACAGTTAATTTATACAGGATTAAAGAACAAAAATACAAATTCAAATTCAGACATTTCTCAGGTATAATATTCATTATATGAGATGCAAAACAAAACACAATAATATTCATAAATTAGTTATACAAATAATGTGGTATATAAAAAGAATCATTTCGATCATTGTTTAAATTATCTTAAATAGCCCTTCTAGCATACATTTCTTCCTAAATTCATGCTGTGATAGGTGCTACTTTTGTGTGGTACCACAATTCCCTGAATTTACTTCTATCTTTATTACAGTGCAGAGGATTTTTAGTGCTCAGTTCTAGGCTGTAAGTTCTTTGCGGGATGCTACCTTATGAAACTGCTTTTCTAGTGCTTGGCAAAGTACTTGACAAATTAAACAATCAATAAAATTTAGATCAATCACTGAATTGCCTAAACAGCTTTTTTCTAGATTGTGTTTTATTGAATATCAGTGACAGAGTATTCCAAGGAAAGAAACAAAAGGGCTACATGTTAAAATATGTTTGGGATAATCTTGTGTGCATGTATGCTCAGTTGCTTCAATTGTGTCCAGCTCTTTGCAGCCCTGTGGACCGTAGCCCACCAGGATCCTGTGTCCATGGGATTCTCCGAGCAAGAGTACTGGTGTGGATTGCCATGCCCTCTTTCAGGGGATCTTCCCAATGCAAGGATTGAACCTGTGTCTCTTAGTCTCTTGCACTGGCAGGCGGGTTATTTACTAGTGCCACCTGGGAAGCCCTGGCATAATCTTAATATACATGAATAACAAAAGTGCTTAGAAAACTTCAAGTAACAAAACTTCATCTAAATTATGACACAATATTTGACAAAAACCCCAGAGCCCATTTTATTCTTAAATATCCAGTAAATTTTGTATAACTATGGTTTGATGGAAAATGATCATCTAAAGGATCATTGGCATCTGATTTGGGGTATTTTCAAAGATTCTACTTCTTTTGTTTTTTACTTATAAATAAGTCTGTGTTATCTCTGAGATGCTCTGTTCTTATCTGTAAAATGAAGTTACTAATAACTCATTAAGTTCTTATGTGAATTAAATGGAGCAATGCTGAATATATGTTAAACAACCAATTCGCTCAAAAATACCTATTTCCAATAAAGAAGGTATGATTTTGCATTCTTTCTGCATTAGCATAATTCAAGAAAATTTTCAATACATTACTGAATTGTAACAAATATAGATTTCTTAAAATCCAAATGATTCTTTCATAAATACTTTGAGGGAAGGGCTGGAGTAAATAAGAAATTTGAATTTAAAAATAACTTGTCTGGGGGGGCGGTCCTAAGATGGCAGAAGAATAGGATGGGGATACCACTTTCTCCCCCACAAATTCATCAAAAGAACATTTGAATGCTGAGTAAATTCCACAAAACAACTTCAGAATGCCAGAAGAGGAAATCAGGCACCCAGAAAAGCAGCCCATTGTCTTCGAAAGGAGGTAGGAAAAAATATAAAAGATAAAAAGAGAGTCAAAGGAGGTAGGGACGGAGATCTGTCCTGGGAAGGGAGTCTTAAAAAGAAAGAGAAGTTTCAAACACCAGGAAACACTCTCACTGGTGAGTCTGTGGTGAGCCTTGGAACCTCAGAGGGCAACATAACTGGTAGGAAAAATAAATAAATAATTAAAACCCATAGATTACACGCCCAACGGTAACTCCCAGTGGAGAAGCAGTGCAGATGCCTGCATCAACTACTAGCAAGCAGGGACTGGGCAGGGAGGCACAGGCTGCCTTGCTTAGAGTAAGGACCCGGCCTGAATGCCCTGAGGGCAATCTGAGGGAACTAACTTGAGATAGCAAACCAGACTGTGGGATAGCTACCAGGCGTAAAACCCTAACCTAAGACATCACTAGGCCTATTCACAGAACAAAGGACTGAGCAGAGCTAGCCAGCTGCAGACCAGCCCATCCCCCTCTGGAGACAGGCAGGCGAGGGCAGCCAGAGCCAGTAGGGGGCAATCACGGCCCCAGAGAGGCATTATCTACCAAACTGCAAGCAGGCTTCGTTGCTAACCAAGACTTCTTGGGATTCTGGATGGTCGACATCTGCCTGAGAAGGTGTGCCAGTTGTACACCCAGAAAACTGAGTGGCAGGG
>NW_011495013.1:5113992-5114373 GCF_000754665.1 Bison bison bison
GATTCTGGATGGTCGACATCTGCCTGAGAAGGTGTGCCAGTTGTACACCCAGAAAACTGAGTGGCAGGGACAGGGGAGGCGATAAGTAGCAGTGACTGTGCTTGCCAAGCACCTGGTCACCTGAGCTGCTTGGACCTGGGAAGGGCACAAAACGCTGGCCCAACCGAGTCTGTGCCTCTGAGGAGTACCTGAGTACCTGAACCTGAATGGCTTAGACCTGGGAAGTGCACACAACCCAGGGCTGGCCTCAGACAGTTCCTGGCAGAGCAACCTACAGCCTAAGCAGTGTAGACAGGGAAAGCACACACACCGTGAGCGGGGGAAAACCCAGTGTGGCCGAGACACTGGGAACACATGCCAGTGTTATTTGTTTGCAGTGTT
>NW_011495013.1:5114473-5118810 GCF_000754665.1 Bison bison bison
AAGTCTTGAGGCTACTGTAAGAATAAGACTGAAAACCAGAGGCAGGAGGCTTAAGTCCAAATCCTGAGAACACCAGAAAACTCCTGACTCCAGGGAACATTAATTGATAGGAGCTCATCAAACGCCTCCATACCTACAGTGAAACCAAGCACCACCCAAGGTCCAACAAGTTCCAGAGCAAGATATACCACTCAAATTCTCCAGCAACACTGGAACATAGCCCTGAGCTTCAATATACAGGCTGCCCAAAGTCACTCCAAACCCACTGACATCTCATAATTCATTACTGGACACTTCATTGCACTCCAGAGAGAAGAAATCCAGCTCCACCCACCAGAACACCGACACAAGCTTCCCTAACCAGGAAACCTTGACAAGCCACCCGTCCAACCCCACCCACAGCGGGGAAACTCCACAATAGAGAACTCCACAAACTGCCAGAATACAGAAAGGCCACCCCAAACACAGCAATATAAACAAGATGAAGAGGCAGAGAAATACCCAGCAGGTAAAGGAACAGGATAAATGCCCACCAAACCAAACAAAAGAGGAAGATATCTCTTCTTCCTGGGAATCTACCTGATAAGAAATTCCGAATAATGATAGTGAAAATGATCCAAAATCTTGAAAACAAAATGGAGTTGCAGATAAATAGCCTCGAGACCAGGATTGAGAAGATGCAAGAAAGGTTTAACAAGGACCTAGAAGAAATAAAAAAGAGTCAATATATAATGAATAATGCAATAAATGAGATCAAAAACACTCTGGAGGGAAGTAACAATAGAATAAGGGAGGCAGAAGATAGGATAAGTGAGGTAGAAGATAGACTGGTAGAAATAAATTAAACAGAGAGGAAAAAAGAAAAACGAATTAAAAGAAATGAGGACAATCTCAGAGACCTCTGGTACAATGTTAAACATCCCAACATTCGAATCATAGAAGTCCCAGAAGAAGACAAAAAGAAAGACCATGAGAAAATACTTGAGATAATAGTTGAAAACTTCCCTAAAATGGGGAAGGAAATAATCACTCAAGTCCAAGAAACCCAGAGAGTCCCAAACAGGATAAACCCGAGGCAAAACACCCCAAGACACATATTAATCAAATTAGCAAAGATCAAACAAACACAAAGAACAAATATTAAAAGCAGCAAGGGAAAAACAACAAATAACACACAAGGGGATTCCCATAAGGATAACAGCTGATCTTTCAATAGAAATTCTTCAGGCCCTGAGGGAATGGCAGGACACATTTAAAATGATGAAAGAAAATAACCTACAGCCCAGATTCCTGTACCCAGCAAGGATCTCATTCAGATATGAAGGAGAAATCAAAAACTTTATAGACAAGCAAAAGCTGAGAGAATTCAGCACTACCAAACCAGCTCTCCAAAAAATGCTAAAGGATCTTTTCTAGACAGGAAACACAGAAAGGGTGTATAAACTTGAACCCAAAACAATAAAGTAAATGGCAATGGGGTCATACTTATCAATACTACCTTAAACATAAATGGGTTGAATGCGCCAACCAAAAGACAAAGACTTGCTGATTGGATACAAAAACAAGACCCCTATATATGTCATCTACAAGAGACCCACCTCGAAACAAGGTACACATACAGACTGAAAGTGAAGGGCTGGAAAAAGATATTTCACGCCAATAGAGACCAAAATAAAGCAGGAGTAGCAATACTCACATCAGATAAAATAGACTTTAAAACAAAGGCTGTGAAAAGAGACAAAGAAGGACACTACATAATGATCAAAGGATCAATCCAGAAAGAAGATATAACAATTATAAATATCTATGCACCCAACATAGGAGCACCACAATATGTAAGACAAATGCTAACAAGTATGAAAGGGGAAATTAACAATAACACAATAATAACGGGAGACTTTAATACCCCACACACACCTATGGATAGATAAACTAAACAGAAAATTAACAAGGAAACACAAACTTTAAATGATACAATAGACCAGTTAGACCTAATTGATATCTACAGGACATTTCATCCCAAAACAATGAATTTCACCTTTTCCTCAAGCTCACACGGAACCTTCTCCAGGATAGATCACATCCTGGGCCATAAATCTAGCCTTGGTAAGTTTAAAAAAAATTGAAATCATTCCAAGCATCTTTTCTGACCATAATGCAGTAAGATTAGATCTCAATTACAGGAGAAAAACTATTAAAAATTCCAACATATGGAGGCTGAACAACACGCTGCTGAATAACCAACAAATCACAGAAGAAATCAAAAAAGAAATCAACATATGCATAGAAACGAATGAAAATGAAAACACAACCCAAAACCTGTGGGACACTGTAAAAGCAGTGCTAAGGGGAAGGTTCATAGCAATACAGGCATACCTCAAGAAACAAGAAAAAGTCAAATAAATAACCTAACTCTACACCTAAAGCAACCAGAAAAGGAAGAAATGAAGAACCCCAGGGTTAGTAGAAGGAAAGAAATCTTAAAAATTAGGGCAGAAATAAATGCAAAAGAAACAAAAGAGACCATAGCAAAAATCAACAAAGCCAAAAGCTGGTTCTTTGAAAGGATAAATAAAATTGACAAACCATTAGCCAGACTCATCAAGAAACAATGGGAGAAAAAATCAAATCAATAAAATAGAAATGAAAATGGAGAGATCACAACAGACAACACAGAAATACAAAGGATCATAAGAGACTATCAGCAATTATATGCCAATAAAATGGACAACGTGGAAGAAATGGACAAATTCTTAGAAAAGTACAACTTCCCAAAACTGGACCAGGAAGAAATAGAAAATCTTAACAGACCCATCACAAGCATGGGAATTGAATCAGAAATCTTCCAGCAAACAAAAGCCCAGGTCCAGACGGCTTCACAGCTGAATTCTACCAAAAATTCAGAGAAAAGCTAACACCTATCCTACTCAAACTCTTCCAGAAAATTGCAGAGGAAGGTAAGCTTCCAAACTCATTCTATGAGGCCACCATTACCCTAATACCAGAACCTGACAAAGATGCCACATAAAAAGAAACTATAGGCCAATATCACTGATGAACATAGATGCAAAAATCCTTAACAAAATTCTAGCTATCAGAATCCAACAACACATTAAAAAGATCACACATCATGACCAAGTGGGCTTTATCCCAGGGATGCAAGGATTCTTCAATATCTGCAAATCAATCAATGTAATACACCACCTTAACAAACTGAAAAATAAAAATCATATGATTATCTCAATAGACGCAGAGAAAGCCTTTGACAAAATTCAACACCCATTTATGATAAAAACCCTCCAGAAAGCAGGAATAGAAGGAACATACCTCAACATAATAAAAGCTATATATAACAAACCCACAGCAAACATTATCCTCAATGGTGAAAAATTGAAAGCATTTCCCCTAAAGTCAGGAACAAGACAAGGGTGCCCACTCTCACCACTACTATTCAACAGTTTTGGAAGTCTTGGCCACAGCAGGCAGAGCAGAAAAAGAAATAAAATGAATCCAAATTGGAAAAGAAGAAGTAAAACTCTCACTGTTTGCAGATGACATAATCCTCTACATAGAAAACCCTAAAGACTCCACCAGAAAATTACTAGATCCAATCAATGAATATAAGAAAGTTGCAGGATATAAAATCAACACACAGAAATCCATTGCATTCCTATACACTAATAATGAGAAAAAGAAAGAAATTAAGGAAACAATTCCATTCACCATTGCAATGAAAAGAATAAAATACTTAGGAATATATCTACCTAAAGAAACAAAAGACCTATATATAGAAAACTATAAAACACTGGTGAAAGAAATCAAAGAAGACACTAATAGATGGAGAAATATATCGTGTTCATGGATCAGAAGAATCAATATAGTGAAAACGAATATACTACCCAAAGCAATCTATAGATTCAATGCAATCCCTATCAAGCTACCAACAGTATTTTTCACAGAGCTAGAACAAATAATTTCACAATTTGTATGGCAATGCAAAAAAATCTCAACTAGCCAAAGCAATCTTGAGAAAGAAGAATGGAACTGGAGGAATCAACCTGCCTGACTTCAGGCCCTACTACAAAGCCACAGTCATCAAGACAGTATGGTACTGGCACAAAGACAGGAATATAGATCAATGGAACAAAATAGAAAGCACAGAGATAAATCCACACACCTATGGACACCTTATCTTTGACAAAGGAAGCAAGAATATACAATGGAGAAAAGACAATCTCTTTAACAAGTGGTGCTGGGGAAACTGGTCAACCACTTGTAAAAGAATGAAACTAGAACACTTTCTAACACCATACACAAAAATAAACTCAAAATGGATT
>NW_011495013.1:5118915-5122141 GCF_000754665.1 Bison bison bison
CACTCTCTGACATAAATCACAGCAGGAGCCTCTATGATCCACCTCCCAGAATATTGGAAATAAAAGCAAAAACAAACAAATGGGACATAATTAAACTTAAAAGCTTCTGCACAACAAAGGAAACTATAAGCAAGGTGAAAAGACAGCCTTCAGAATGGGAGAAAATAATAGCAAATGAAGCAACTGACAAACAACTAACCTAAAAAATATACAAGCAACTCCTGCAGCTCAATTCCAGAAAAATAAACGACCCAATCAAAAAATGGGCCAAAGTTGTAAACAGTCATTTCTCCAAAGAAGACATACAGATGGCTAACAAACAAGAAAAGATGTTCAACATCACTCACTATCAGAGAAATGCAAATCAAAACCACAATGAAATACCATTTCACAACAGTCAGAATGGCTGCGATCCAAAAGTCTACAAGCAATAAATGCTGGAGAGGGTGAGGAGAAAAGGGAACCCTCTTACACTGTTGGTGGGAATGCAAACTAGTACAGCCACTATGGAGAACAGTGTGGAGATTCCTTAAAAAACTGGAAATAGAACTGCCTTATGACCCAGCAATCCCACTGCTGGGCATACACACTGAGGAAACCAGAATTGAGACACGTGTACCCCAATGTGCATCGCAGCACTGTTTATAATAGCCAGGACATGGAAGCAACCTAGATGTCCATCAGCAGGTGAATGGATAAGAAAGCAGTGGTACATATACACAATGGAGTATTACTCAGCCATTAAAAAGAATACATTTGAATCAATTCTAATGAGGTGGATGAAATTGGAGCCTATTATACAGAGTGAAGTAAGCCAGAAAGAAAAACACCAATACAGTATAATAATGCATATATATGGAATTTAGAAAGGTGGTAATGATAACCCTGTATGAGAGACTGCAAGAGAGACACAGATGTATAGAACAGTCTTTTGTACTCTGTGGAAGAGGGCGAGGGTGGGATGATTTGGGATAATGGTATTGAAACATGTATATTATCATATGTGAAACAAATCGCAGGTCCAGGTTCGATGCATGAGACAGGGTGCTTGGGGCTGGTGCGCTGGGATGACCCAGAGGGAAGGTATGGGGAGGCAGGTGCAAGGAGGGTTCAGGACAGGGAACACAGGTACACCCGTGGTGGATTCATGTCAATGTATGGCAAAACCAATGCAATATTATAAAGTAAAATAAATAAATAAAACAGTCAGTATTTGCACAGTTAAAAAAATAACTTGTCTGTAATCTAATATTTTAAAACTTAATATACAATATTAAAAACATGCCAGTCAGTGTTTCCTGAAGATAGTCACAGGTAGACACAGCTAATTCTTATTTTTATACTTAAAATCAATTTTTAGAGACAGTCTTATAACAGGGTAGCTTACTTAATTGTTATACTGCTGGGGTTTAGTGTTATAACTAAAGGTATTCCATGTTCATTAATTAAGCCTAATTATTAACCTTCTCTCTTCTATTAATTTCAAAATAAACAATATGTACTAATAGTGTTACTATGTATTCAGCTATTTAAAATTATTTGGCAGTGATTTTATTAAATTTGACAGATTTCCTAAACAATTTTTCTAAATCATTTCTTTTCCTGGGTGGTCAATAAGCATGGTAGATATGATATAATAAATTTATTTGAAGTTAAGATTCAATCAACATCTTGCAATGTTTTGTAAGATTTTGTATTATCCTTCTTTGAGAAGGTCACGTCTTACAACATCACCCTGTGACAGAGGTAAAATTGCCTTTCATTCAAGTGTGAGATCTTCCAGTTTGCTGGAAGGGCAGACTGCCAATCATAACACAAGATTTAAAATTACACTAGAAATTACAGTGTCTTTTTTCTTGACAGAAACAGCAGGGACCAATGGTCAGTTCAGAGAGAGATAGAGAACCCCTGCCCATAATGCTTTTGATTGATTTTCAGAAAAAAGAATTCTTCCTTAAAAAAAGTAGACTACTGCACTCATTGTCCACTGTCTTTGCTTTATGCTTCTGTCCTTTTCTCCCCCCTAATTTTTATATCTATATCCCTTTCTCTTCAGGCTCCATAGGTGGCTCAGCAGTAAAGAATCTGCCTGTCAATGCCAGAGGCATAGGAGACCTGGGTTCAATCCCTGAGTTGGGAAGATCCCCTGGAGGAGGACATGGCAACCCATCCAGTATTTTTGCCTGGAGAATCCCATGGAGAGAGGAGCCTGGCAAGCTTCAGTCCATGGGGTCATAAAGAATCAGACACAACTGAGTGACTGAGCACGCACGCGCGCGCACACACACACACACACACACACATCCTCGCTCTTTAACTGGGAGTTTGTTCATTTCAGTTACACTGGGATATTAATTATGAAAATGCTATTAGTTAGCAGGCCCTCCTAAAACATCATGATGACTGCCTGCTATTAGGATTAACACAAAAATGTTACTAATAGTTCTGTTTTCTCCAAGAATGGTATTCTTCAAACTGCAAGCTCTTTTCTTCTCCTCTAAAGGAAAACACTTTGTATTCTATGATATCTACAAACTAAAACTATTCAATTTTCCAAAAAGAGTTCTATCAAGTTCAACATCTTTCCTTTAAAAAGAAATCTATCAAAACATGGATAGATTTTAAATTGATTAAGAGTTGGCTTTAAAAAATGGCTTCCCTTGTAGCTCAGCTGGTAAAGAATCTGCCAATGTGGGAGACCTGGGTTCAATCCCTGAGTTAGGAAGATTCCCTGGAGAAGGGAATGGTTACCACTCCAGTATTCTGGACTGGAGAATACCATGGACTGTATAGTCCATGGGGTTGCAAACGATTTGGACGCAACTGAGCGACTTTCACTTTAAAAAAAATATGGAATAAAAAAGAGTAAAGTATTTTTAAAAAATGGTCTTTATCTACTAGATTAGTCACATATAGGTTAGCAATGTTCTAATAAGGATTAAAATGAAGAATATTACTTTTGAGTTCCTCTTAAAACAATGGAAAGCCATAAGTGGTGCCACAGAATGCCTTACTCTCAAATGTGTGTGCAGTGCTCTAACTTCTGCCTCTTAAATACACAAAAGAATTCTGAAAACTTCTGACCTTAAGGTTCAGAAATGGATTATTTTGAATTACACTATGGTTTTCTTGTGTCTTAAGTCATGTTGACCCAGAATGGAAAAATTAGCCAAATATTTGGTCTAACAAGGTAAAGCATACAAAAAAAAAAAAAAAAAAAAAAAAA
>NW_011495013.1:5122241-5124418 GCF_000754665.1 Bison bison bison
ACTCTGTGAGAGAGGGAAAGGGTGGGATGATTTGGGAGAATGGCATTGAAACATGTATAATATCATATATGAAACGAGTCACCAGTCCAGGTTCGATG
Source organism: Bison bison bison (assembly GCF_000754665.1). Classification (NCBI taxonomy): domain Eukaryota; kingdom Metazoa; phylum Chordata; class Mammalia; order Artiodactyla; family Bovidae; genus Bison; species Bison bison. The sequence goes on from NW_011495013.1 coordinate 5,122,340, forward strand.
CATCATACTGGATGTTTGGGGCTGGTGCACTGGGACGACCCAGAGGGGTGGTATGGGGAGGGAGGAGGGAGGGGGTCCAGGATGGGGAACACGTATACCTGTGGTGGATTCATGTTGATGTATGGTAAAACCATACAATATTGTAAAGTAATTAACCTCCAATTAAAATAAATAAATTTATATTAAAAAAAAGTCTTGTACCTACATTTTCCAGTTGGCTACAAAGGCAAATAAATGTACATCAACTCTTACTTGATCTTTCTTTTAGTTAATGTATCAGTATTTCTGAGAATTGCACTTCAGAAAAAATGAATACATGTTATTTATGTTCTGCATCAACATTCTTTATCATCTTTTTATAAAGAATGAATATCACATTTCTAAATTATTTTGATAAAGTTGAAATTATAGAAGTCAATTTTTCAGGGAGAATATACTGAAACTATGACAGGGAAAAAAACTGTATCTAATTTGTATTTCAAAGAATTGTTTGCTAGGAGGGCAGAACAGCCTGTACCACATCTCTCTTCATTGCCAGATGCCAATGTGATTTTCCACTAACAATTCTAATATAAGAATAGCTAAACTGACTTATCTTCTAATATACATAAATATAGGTCATAACATCAGAGAAATGCCATATGTTATTTTTCAAATAACAGAAATATATAAATTCTGTAAACTTGGTGCTTGACATTATAAAAATGTAATTTTTCTACTTTTGAGGAACCTTGGAATTAATGACTATAACTCCTACACATGAAGGTCAAATCCTTATTAAAGGATTTGTTAGGCATTCCTGATGGCATTCATGATATTTTAATATAATTCAAATAAAACTTGCTGAAGTTTCATTTAATGTGTTAGTTTGTTCCTTTAAACTGCATAGATTTTATCTTGGTTGATTTTTCACAATCATTATGTTCAATTATATTCTTGAATGGTATTTTCACTGGTGGATAGGGAGTTGGAAGGAAAAAAAAACTCATCATGAAGAAAAATAAAAGATTATTTTCTCATATGTTTTAATAGAGTAAAGCTAAATAATGTGGTAAATATATATATATATATATATATATATTTTTAGACAAAATATACTTCGGATTATTTCTCCTGATATGAATTAATTTTATAGATATCAATGTGTGTGTGTGTCTATGTGTGTATGTGTATGTGTGTGTGTTAGTCACTCAGCTGTGTCCAACTCCTTGTGACCTCATGAACTGCAGCCAGCCAGGCCCCTCTGTCCATGGACTTCTCCAGGCAAGAATACTGGAGTGGGTTGCCATTTCCTTCTCCAAGAGATCTTCCCTACCCTGGGATCAAACCCTGGTCTCCCACATTGCAGGCAGATTCTTTACCATCTAAGCCACCAGAGAAGCCTTACAGATATCAATAAAATTCACAAATATCAATGAGAAAGAGACCATGAAGTGATAATTTAAAGTTCAAATTATTTTTTAGGATTTTTAAAGAATTCATATTTTTGAAGGAAATCTTTTATCAGATACTGAATATATTTTTATAATTACCATGTTTATATATATATATAAACATGATATATATATAAATGTTTATATATATATATATATATATATAAAAGCAAGGATAGAAAAAGCAAATATTATTTCAGTTCAGTTCAATCGCTCAGTCATGTCTGACTCGTTGCAACCCCATGAATCGTAGCACGCCAGGCCTTCCTGTCCATCACCAACTCCCAGAGTTCACCCAGGCTCACATCCATCGAGTCAGTGATGCCATCAAACCATGTCATTCTATGTCACCCCCTTCTACCACCTTAAATTTTTCCCAGCACCAGGTTCTTTTCCAATGAGTCAGTTCTTTGCATCAGGTTACCAAAGTATTGGAGCTTCAGTTTCGGCATCAGTCCTTCCAAAGAACACCCAGGACCTATCTCCTTTAGGATGGACTGGTTGAATCTCCTTGTAGTCCAATGGACTCTCAAGAGTCTTCCCCAACACCACAGTTCAAAAGTATCAATTCTTCTGAGCTCAGCTTTCTTTATAGTCCAACTCTCACATCCATATGTGACTACTGGAAAAACCATAGCCTTGACTA
>NW_011495013.1:5124525-5126712 GCF_000754665.1 Bison bison bison
CTTCTTCACTTTCTGCCATAAGGATGTGTCATCTGCATATCTGAGGTTATTGATATTTCTCCCAGCAATCTTGATTCCAGCTTGTGCTTCCTCCAGCCCAGCGTTTCTCATGATGTATTCTGTGTATAAGTTAAATAAGCAGTGTGATAGTATACATCCTTGACGTACTCCTTTTCTTATTTGGAACTAGTCTGTTGTTCCTAGTCTGATTCTAACTGTTGCTTCCTGACCTGCATATAGGTTTCTCAAGAGGCAGGTTAGGTGGTCTGATATTCCCATCTCCTTCAGAATTTTCCAGAATTTATTGTGATCCACACAATCAAAGGCTTTGACATAGTCAATAAAGCAGAAATAGATGTTTTTCTGAAACTCCCTTGCTTTTTCGATGATCCAGTGGATGTTGGCAATTTGATCTCTGATTCCTCTGTCTTTTCTAAGACCAGATTGAACATTTGAAAGTTAACGGTTCACCTATTGCTGAAGCATGGCTTGGAGAATTTTGAGCATGACTTTAGTAGCATGTGAAATGAGTGCATTTGTGTGATAGTTTGAGCATTCTTTGTTTACGAAATACAACTCTATGATAATACAATTTTTGAAGACTGGAAAGAGTTTTAAATGAAGGGACATATATACCCAGTCCAGTGTTCTTGCCTTGAGAATTCCCATGGACAAAGGATCCTGGTCAGCTATAGTCCACAGGATTGCAGAGCTGGACACAACTCAATCAAGTTAGCATGCACATATGTCTTTATATATATATATAAAGACATGTATAAAATCAGGAAATTGTTGTTCTTTAGAAGCCATGTCTGACTCTTTGTGATCCCATGGATTGCAGCACACCAGGCTGTCCTGTCCTTCACTATCTCTCAGAGTTTGCTCAGACTCATGTCCATTGAGTTGGTGATGGCATACAAACATCTCATCCTCCATCACACCCTTCTCCTCCTGCCCTCAGTCTTTATCAGCATCAGGGTCTTTTTCCAATGAAGAAATGTATACAATAAAATGAAAAAGAAGGGATTAAAAAACAGATATTTCATAAGGAAAAATGTTAAATGAGTTGGAAATGAGTTAAATGTGTTGGAAACCCAATACAAATGGGTTTGTATTGATAAAGAGTGATAATTTTACTAAATTCATAGAAAAAACAGAACTTCACCTTGCAGAGGCTTATGAATCTTGGACACTGTAAAGTATATTAAACTTTATGCAGTAAAAGAAACAACAGCTATTTGTAGCATTTGGACAGATATTGGTAGCATCTGTAATGAAGTAAGTTAGCAAAGATTAATGTGGCTCAGATCATGAGCTCCTTATTTCCAACTTCAGACTTAAATTGGAGAAAGTAGGGAAAACCATTAGGTCATTCAGGTATGAACTAAATTAAATCCCTTATGATTACACAGTGGAGTAACAGGATTTTCAAGGGAATAAATCTGATAGAGTGCCTGAAGATCTATGGATGGAGGTTCATAACATTGTACAGCAACCAAAACCATCACAAAGAATAAGAAACGCAAAAAGGCAAAATGGTAGGCCTCTGAGGAGGCCTTACAAATAGCTGAGAAAAAAAGAGAAATAAAAGGCAAAGGAGAATGAAAGATATACCCAACTGAATGCAGAGTTCCAGAGAATATTCAGGAGATATAAGAAAAACTTCTTAAATGAGCAATTCAAGAAATAGCATAAAACATTTGAATGGGAAAGACTAGAGATCACTTCAAGAAAATTAGAATTCAGCTGTGAAGCCGTCTGGACCTGGGCTTTTGTTTGCTGGAAGATTTTTGATTACAGTTTCAATTTCTGCGCTTGTGATGGATCTGTTAAGATTTTCTATTTCTTCCTGGTCCAGTTTTGGAAAGTTATACTTTTCTAAGAATTTGTCCATTTCTTCCACGTTGTCCTCAACATCACTCATTATCAAAGAAATGAAAATCAAAACCACTATGTGGTACCATTTCACACCAGTCAGAATGGCTGCGATCCATAAGTCTACAAGCAATAAATGCTAGAGAAGGTGTGGAGAAAAGGGAACTCTCTTACACTGTTGGTGGGAATGCAAACTAGTACAGCCACTATGGAGAACAGTGTGGAGATTCCTTAAAAAACTGGAAATAGAACTGCCTTATGATTCAGCAATCCCACTGCTGGGCATACACACTGAGGAAACCAGAAGGGAAA
>NW_011495013.1:5126812-5139221 GCF_000754665.1 Bison bison bison
ACCAGAAGGGAAAGAAACACGTGTACCCCAATGTTCATCGCAGCACTGTTTATAACAGCCAGGACATGGAAGCAACCTAGATGTCCATCATCAGATGAATGGATAAGAAAGCAGTGGTACATATACACAATGGAGTATTACTCAGCCATTAAAAAGAATACATTTGAATCAGTTCTAATGAGATGGATGAACCTGGAACCTATTATACAGAGTAAAGTAAGCCAGAAAGAAAAACACCAATACAGTATACTAATGCATATATATGGAATTTAGAAAGATGGTAACAATAACCCTGTACGAGACAGCAAAAGAGACACTGATGTATAGATCAGTCTTATGGACTCTGTGGGAGAGGGAGAGGGTGGGGAGATTTGGGAGAATGGCATTGAAACATGTATAATATCATGTATGAAACGAGTCGCCAGTCCAGGTTCGATGCACAATACTGGATGCTTGGGGCTGGTGCACTGGGACGACCCAGAGGGAGGGTATGGGGAGGGAGGAGGGAGGAGGGTTCAGGATGGTGAACACAGGTATACCTGTGGCAGATTCATTTTGATATTTGGCAAAACTAATACAATATTGTAAAGTTTAAAAAATAAATAAAATTAATTAAAAAAAAAAGAAAATTAGAGATACCAAGGGAATATTTCATGCAAAAATGGGTACAATATAGGACAGAAAATGCAAAGGCCTAAGAGAAGCAGAAGAGATTAAGAAGTGGTGGTAAAAATACACAGAAGAACTATACAAAAGGGTCTTAATGTCCCAGATAACTATGATGGTATGTTTAATAACCTAGAGTGTGATCAATCACCTAGAGTCAGACATCCTGGACTGTAAAGTCAAGTGGGCCTAAGGGAGCATTGCTATGAACAAAGCTAGTGGAGGTTATGGAATTCCAGCAGAGCCATAATTTTAAATTGCAAAAGATGCTTCTGGTAAAGTGCAACACTCATTATGCCAGCAAATTTGGAAAACTCAGAAATAGCCACAGGCCTGGAAAAGGTCAATTTTCATTCCAATCCCAAAAAAAGAAAGGTAATGGCAAAGAAAGTTCAAGTTCAGTTAGGTCTCTCAGTCGTGTCCGACTCTTTGCCACCCCATGAATTGCAGCACGCCAGGCCTCCCTGTCCATCACCAACTCCCGGTGTTCACTCACACTCAGATTGATTGAGTCAGTGATGCCATCCAGCCATCTCATCCTCTGTCGTCCCCTTCTCCTCCTGCCCCCAATCCCTCCCAGCATCAGAGTCTTTTCCAATGAGTCAACTCTTCGCATGAGGTGGCCAAAGTACTGGAGTTTCAGCTTTAGCATCATTCCTTCCAAAGAAATCCCAGGGCTGATCTCCTTCAGAATGGATTGGTTGGATCTCCTTGCAGTCCAAGGGACTCTCAAGAGTCTTCTCCAACACCACAGTTCAAAAGGATCAGTTCTTCGGGGCTCAGCTTTCTTCACAGTCCAACTCTCACATCCATACATGACCACTGGAAAAACCATAGTCTTGACTAGATGGACCTTTGTTGGCAGGTAATATCTCTGCTCTTGAATATGCTATCTAGGTTGGTCATAACTTTCCTTCCAAGGAGTAAGCGTCTTTTAGGCTGCAGTCACCATCTGCAGTGATTTGGAGCCCAGAAAAATAAAGTCTGACACTGTTTCCACTGTTTCACCATCTATTTCCCATGAAGTGATTGGACTAGATGCCATGATCTTCGTTTTCTGAATGTTGAGCTTTAAGCCAACTTTTTCACTCTCCACTTTCACTTTCATCAAGAGGCTTTTTAGTTCCTCTTAATTTTCTACCATAAGGGTGGTGTCATCTGCATATCTGAGGTTATAGGTATTTCTCCTGGCAATCTTGATTCCAGCTTGTGTTTCTTCCAGCCCAGAATTTCTCATGATGTACTCTGCATATAAGTTAAATAAACAGGTGACAATATACAGCCTTGATGTACTCCTTTTCCTATTTGCAACCAGTCTGTTGTTCCTAGTCCTGTTATAACTGTTGATTCCTGACCTGCATATAGGTTTCTCAAGAGGCAGGTTAGGTGGTCTGGTATTCCCGTCTCCTTCAGAATTTTCCACAGTTTATTGTGATCCACACAGTCAAAGGCTTTGGCATAGTCAATAAAACAGAAATAGATGTTTTTCTGGAACTTGCTTGCTTTTCCCATGATCCAGCAGATGTTGGCAACTTGATATCTGCTTCCTCTGTCTTTTCTAACACCAGCTTGAACATCTGGAAGTTCATGGTTCATGTATTGCTGAAGCCTGGCTTGGAGAATTTTGAGCATTACTTTACTAGCGTGTGAGATGAGTGCAATTGTGCAGTAGTTTGAGCATTCTTTGGCATTGCCTTTCTTTGGGATTGGAATGAAAACTGACCTTTTCCAGTCCTGTGGCCACTGCTGAGTTTTCCAAATTTGCTGGCATATTGAGTGCAGCACTTTCACAGCATCATCTTTCAGGATTTGAAATAGCTCAACTGGAATTCCATCACCTCCACTAACTTTGTTCATAGTGATGCTTTCTAAGGCCCACTTGACTTCACATTCCAGGATGTCTGGCTCTAGGTGAGTGATCACACCATCGTGATTATCTGGGTCGTGAAGATCTTTTTTGTACAGTTCTTCTGTGTATTCTTGCCATCTCTTCTTAATATCTTTTGCTTCTGTTAGGTCCATACAATTTCTGTCCTTTATCGAGCCCATCTTTCCATGAAATGTTCCCTTGATATCTCTAATTTTCTTGAAGAGATCTCTAGTCTTTCCCATTCTTTTACTTTAATCTATTTCTTTGCATAGATCGCTGAGGAACGCTTTCTTATCTCTTCTTGCTATTCTTTGGAACTCTGCATTCAGATGCTTATATCTTTCCTTTTCTCCTTTGCTTTTCACTTCTCTTCTTTTCACAGCTATTTGTAAGGCCTCCTCACACAGCCATTTTGCTTTTTTTGCATTTCTTTTCCATGGGGATGGTCTTGATCCCTGTCTCTTGTACAATGTCACAAACCTCAGTCCATATTTCATCAGGCACTCTATCAGATCTAGGCCCTTAAATCTATTTCTCACTTCCACTGTATAATTATAAGTGATTTGATTTAGGTCATACCTGAATGGTCTAGTGGTTTTCCCTACTTTCTTTAATTTAAATCTGAATTTGGTAATAAGGAGTTCATGATCTGAGCCACAGTCAGCTCCTGGTCTTGTTTTTGCTGACTGTATAGAGCTTCTCCATCTTTGGCCACAAAGAATATAATCAATCTGATTTCAGTGTTGACCATCTGGTGATATCCATGTGTAGAGTCTTCTCTTGTGTTGTTGGAAGAGGGTGTTTGCTATTACCAGTGCATTTTCTTGGCAAAACTCTATTAGTCTTTGCCCTGCTTCATTCCGTATTCCAAGGCCAAATTTGCCTGTTACTCCAGGTGTTTCTTGACTTCCTACTTTTGCATTCCAGTGCCCTATAATGAAAGGGCATCTTTTTGGTGTGTTAGTTCTAAAAGGTCTTGTAGGGCTTCATAGAACCGTTCAACTTCAGCTTCTTCAGCATTACTGGTTGGGGCATAGACTTGGATTACTGTGATATTGAATGGTTTGCCTTGGAAATGAACACAGATCATTCTGTCATTTTTGAGATTGCATCCAAGTACTGCATTTTAGACTCTTTTGTTGACCATGATGGCTACTCCATTTTTTTCTGACGGATTCCTGCCCGCAGTAGTAGATATAATGGTCACCTGAGTTAAATTAACCCTTTCCAGTCCATTTTAGTTTGCTGATTCCTAGAACGTCGATGTTCACTCTTGCCATCTCCTGTTTTACCATTTCCAATTTGCCTTGATTCATGGACCTGACATTCCAGGTTTCTATGCAATATTGCTCTTTACAGCATCGGACCTTGCTTCTATCACCAGTCACATCTGCAACTGGGTGTTGTTTTTGCTTTGGCTCCATCCCTTCATTCTTTCTGGAGTTATTTCTCCACTTATGTCCAGTAGCATATTGGGCACCTACTGTCCTGAGGAGTTCCTCTTTCAGTATCCTATCATTTTGCCATTTCATACTGTTCATGGGGCTCTCAAGGCAAGAATACTGAAGTGGTTTGCCATTTCCTTCTCCAGTGGACCACATTTTGTCAGACCTGTCCGCCATGACCTGCCCGTCTTGGGTAGCCCCACAGGGCATGGCTTAGTTTCACTGAGTTAGACAAGACTGTGGTCCTAGTGTGATTAGATTGACTAATTTTCTGTGATTATGGTTTTAGTGTGTCTGCCCCCTGATGCCCTCTTGCAACACCTACAAATTACTGTACAATTGCTCTCATTTCACGTGCTAGCAAGGTACTGCTCAAAATCCTTCAAGTTAGACTTCAACAGTACATGGACCAAGACCTTCCAGATGTAGAAGCTGAATTTAGAAATGGAAGAAGAACCAGAGAGCAAACTGCCAACATCCATTGGATCATAGAAAAAGCAAGAGAATTCCAGAAAAAAAAAAATCGACTTCTGCTTTACTGACTACACTAAAGGCCTTGACTGTGTGGATCACAACAAACTATGGAAAGGTCTTAAAGAGATAGGATTACCAGACAACCTACCTGCCTCTTGATAAACTTGTATGCAGGTCAAGAAGCAATAGTTAGAACTGGGCATAGAACAACAGGCTGGTTCCATATTGGAAAAGGAATCCATCAAGGATATACATTGTCACTGTGCTTATTTATCTTATATGCAGAATACATCATGTGAAATCCCAGGCTTGATGAATCACAAGATGGAATCAAGATTGCCAGGGTATATACCAACAACCTTACATATGTAGGTGATGATAAGGCAGAAATTCTGCCCTAATGGCAGAAAGCAAAGAGGAACTAAAGAACTTCTTGATAAAAGTGAAAGAGGAGAGTGAGAAAAATGGCTTAAAAGCAAGCGTTCAAAAAACTAAGATCATGACATCTAGTCCCATCACTTCATGGCAAATAGATGGGGAAATAGTGGAAACAATGACATACTTTATTTTCTTAGGCTCCAAAATTACCTAGAATGGTGACCACAGCCATGAAATTAAAAGATGCTTGCTTCTTGGAAGAAAAGCTAGATAGTGTTTTAAAAAACAGAGACATCAGTTTGCTGACAAAACCAGCATACTCAAAGCTTTGGTTTTTCCAGTAGTCATACAGGGATGTGAGAGTTGGACCATAAAGAAGGCTGAGCACCAAAGAATTGATGCTTTTGAATTGTGGTGCTGGAGAAGACTCTTGAGAGTTCCTTGGACAGCAAGGAGATCAAACTAATCAATCCTTAAGGAAATCAATCATGAATATTCATTGGAACAACTGATGCTGAAGTTGAAGATCCAGTATTTTGGCTATGTGATGCAAAGAGCCCACTCATTGGAAAAGAGGCTGATTCCAGGAAAGATTGATGCAAGAAGGAGAAGCAGGTGACAGGAGATAAGATGATGGGATGGCATCACCGATTCAATGAACATGAGTGTGAGCAAACTCTGGGAGGTAGTGAAGGACAGGGAGATCTGGTGCTGCAGTCCATAGGGTTGCAAAGAGTTAGATATGACTTAGCAACTGAACAACAACTTACTTTCAGGGCTCCCCTTGTGGCTCAGTGGTAAAATAATCCTGCAAAGCATGAGATGCAGGTTCGATCCTTATTTCCAGAAGATCCCCTGTAGGAGGAAATGGCAGCCCACTCCAATATTTCTTACCTGGAAAATCCCATGGACAGAGGAACCTGGTGGGCTACAGTCCATGGGGTCACAAAAGAGTGGGACATGAATTAATGACTAAATCACTACCATTGCTAACTTTATGAATATAAAAAGTCTTTTTCTATTTAACTACTTGCTTTTTACTTAGCCCTTGATTCATATTCTTATAGGTGATTCATAAAATTCTGAACTTTTATTTCCCTCAATAATATTATCTGAATAACAATAATGACAGCATTTCTCTTCATTTTGCTTTCTAGAAATCTTGAAGAAAAAAAGACATCATTTGATCTAGTGGTGCTAGTGGTAGAGAACTTGCTTCCCAATAGAGAAGACATAAGAGGCACAGGTTCAATCCTGGGTCAGGAAGATCTCCTGGAGAAGGACTTGGCAATCCACTCCAGTATTCTTGCATGGGGAATCTCTGTGGACAGAGGAGCCTGGCAGGCTACAGTCCATAGGATTGCAAAGAGTCGGACATGAGTGAAGCGACTTAGCACACATCTTTAAGGATCAGATTTATAGATCTCATTGCTATTGAAAATAGATTTTTATCATCCATTTGAAAGAGGTGATATGGATGGGTGTTATCAGGCCATATATGATGGCCTGATCACAATAGGTTAAAGATAATGATATTGGACTCTTTATAAATGCTGGAGTTCTGTTTATAGTATGGTAGCTGCGGCCTTGTTATATGGTGGTTATTATTTTTAAGTATGTTCCCTCCACACCTATTTTGCTGAAAGTTTTTATCATAAGTGTATATGGAATTTTGTTAAATGCTTTTTCTGTGTCTATTGAGATGGTATGATTTTTACCCTTCATTCTGTAAATGTTTTTTTTTTTTTTTACTGATTTGGATATTTTGTGCCATACTTTCATCCCAGGATAAATCCTGCTTGGTCATGATGCATGAGCAATCAATCTAATTTTGTGTTACTAGTATTTTTTTGTGTGTGAGGGTCTTTGTATATATCATCATCATGGATATTGGCCTGTGATTTTCTTTGCTTCTAGTGTCCTTATCTGCCTTTGATATGAAAGTAATACTGGCTTCATAAAATTTGCAGTTATTCCCTGGTCTTCAATTGTTTGAAAGATTTTGAGAAGGAATGGCATCAGTTCTGCTTCTAAAATGTATTAGAACTCACCCTTGAAGACATCTAATCCCAGGCTTTTCTTTGTTGACAGGACTTTGATTACTGCCTCAGTCTCATTACTGTCATTATTTCTTGTTCAGATTTTCTCTTTATACCTGAATTAGTCTTGGTAGGTTGCTTGTTTCTGGAATTTATTAACCACTTCTGAACACTTCAAGGTGGTACAATTTTTTGTTTAATATTTGTTTATAGGCTTCTATAGTCTTTGGATTTTTGTTGTGGCAGTTATGATGAATCCTATTTTATTTATGATTTTATTTATTTATTTGAAGCTTCTCTCTAGTTAGTTTAGCAAAGGGTTTGTCAATTTTGTTTCAAAAGACCTCATCATTTTTTTGTATAGTGTTAATGAATGTTTGAATTTCATTTTTTTACATGTAGCTGTCCAGTTTTCCCAGCACCATTTACTGAAGAAATTGTCTTTTCCCAATGAATAGTTTTGCCTTCTTTGTTGTAAATTGGCCAGAGGTGCATGGATTTATTTATAATAAATAATAATAATCCTTTCTTTTATAGGTGCTGGGTTTTCTATCCTATTCCATTAAATGATGTGGATGGACTTGGAAGACATAATTCTAAGTGAAATAGACCACACATAGAAAGACAAGTACTATATGTTTTCATGTATATGTGCAATTTAAAATAGTCCAACTAATAGAAATAGAGAATGGTAGTTACCAAGGGCTGGGGAAGGTGAAAATGGGCAAAGTTGCAGATATTTAAGATAAGAAGTTGGCAGCTGAAAGTCTGCTATATAGCATACAGCCTATAGCTAAAATTACTGTATTGTATAATTAAAATTTCCTAAGAGATTAACACTTATGTGAAGTATTCTTAACAAATAATAATAGTAGTAGTAGTAGTAGAGATGGGAAGAGATTTTGAGAGGTGATGACTATATATGGCCTTGATAATGTTGATGTTTTCAAGGTATATACTTACCCCAAAACTTATCCAGTTATGTACTTTTAACATGTACAGCTTTTTACATGTCAATCATACCTCAGTAAGTAGCTTTAAAACAAAAACTGTGTGACCTAAGTGCAGGGATTGCCAGACAATGAGAAAGAGCACCCAAGATGTAATTCACTCACATAAAAAGTATTTAATCAATACAGTGTGAAGATCAGTGGAAATATGTGCTATTCAATAAATAGTAGCAGCTTAATTGTTTTGAAATAAAGAAAAAATACTGAATCCTTTCTTCACTGTAAACATGAGTATTGATTATGTAGGAAAAAACTCCTTATGTAATAAATAAAAGAAAACTTTACCTTGGGTTAGGGAATAATAATCCTTTCTTTTCATGAAGATATACCATATGCTATTAAAACCTCAAGTCATAAACTGGGAGAGATAGAGCAGCAATTGACAACAGATTGCTTACAGAGTATATAAGGGGCTCCTAAAAAGAATAAGAACATGAAAAGAATCAAAAAGGAAAATGAACCAGAGTCTTGAGGAGGCATTTCACATAAAAGTGAACACAAATAATTGTTAAACAAGGAAGAAGTTCAATATAGTACACGGGGATATGAACACATTAAAAAAAGACAACAAATAGTAAAACCATCTCAGCTCAGTTCAGTTGCCCAGTCTTGTCCAACTCTGAGACCCCATGGACTGCAGAACACCAGGCTTCCCTGTTCATCAACAATTACCAGAGATTGCTCAAACTTATGTCAATTGAGTTGGTAATGCCATCCAACCAACTCATCCTCTGTTGTCCCCTTTTCCTCCTGCCTTCAATCTTTCGCAGCATCAGGGTCTTTCACAAAGAGTCAGTTCTTTGCATCAGGTGGCTTTGCAAAGTATTGGATTTTCAGCTTCAGCATCAGTCCTTCCAATGAATATTCAGGACTGATTTCCTTTAGGATTGACTGGTTTTATCTCCTTGCAGTCCAAATGATTCTCAGGAGTCTTCTCCAAAACCATAGTTCAGAAGGATCAATTCTTCAGCATTAAAGTTTCTTTATGGTGCAACTCTCACATCCATACATGACTACTGGAAAAACCATAGCTTTGACTAGACAGACATTTGTTGGCAAAGTAATGTCTCTGCTTTTTAATACGCTGTCTATGTTGGTCATAGCTTTTCTTCCAAGGAGCAAGCATCTTTTGATTTCATAGCTGCAGTCACCATCTGCAGTGATTTTGGAGACAAAACAAAAAAAGTCTGTTACTGTTTCCATTGTTTCCCCATCTATTTGCCATGAAGTGATGGGACTGGATGCCATGATCTTATTTTTTGAATGCTGAGTTTTAAGCCAACTTTTTCACTCTCCTCTTTCACTTTCAGCAAGAGGCTCTTTAGTTCTTCTTCGCTTTCTGCAATTAAGGTGGTGTCATCTGCATATCTGAGGTTATTGATATTTCTCCCTGCAATCTTGATTCCAGCTTGCACTTCATCCAGCCCGGCATTTCGCATGATGTACTCTGCATAGATGTTAAATAATCAGGGTGACAATATATAGCCTTGACATACTCTCCCCCAACTTTGAACCAGTCCATAGTTCCATGTCCAGTTCTAACTGTTGCTTCTTGACCTGCATTCACAGATTTCTCAGGAGGGAGGTAAGGTGGTCTGATATTCCCATCTCTTTAAGAGTTTTGCACTGTTGTGATCTACACAGTCAAAAGCTTTGGCGTAGTCAATGAAGCAGAATTACATGTTTTTTCTGGAATTCTCTTGCTTTTTTTTTCATGATCCAGTGCATGTTGGCAATTTGATCTCTGGTTCCTCTCCTTTTCTAGATCCAACTGAACATAGGGAAATTCTCGGTTCATGTAATGTTGAAGCCTAGCTTGGAGAATTTTGAACATCTATTTGCTAGTGTGTGAGATGAGTGCAAGTGTGCTGTTGTTTGAATATTCATTGGTGTTGCCTTTCTTTGGGATTGGAAGGGAAACTGACCTTTTCCAGTCTTGTGGCCACTGCTGAGTTTTCCAAATTTGCTTGAATATTGAGTGTAACACTTTCACAGCATCATCTTTTAGGATTTGAAATAGCTCAGCTGGAATTCCATCACCTCCAGTAGCTTTGTTCATAGTGATGCTTCCTAAGGCCCACTTGACTTTGTACTCCAGGATGTCTGGCTCTAGGTTATTTATTGCACTATTGTGGTTATATGGGTCATTAAGATATTTTTTGTATAGTTCTTCTGTTCATTCATGCAGCCTCTTCTTAATATCTTCTGCTTCTGTTAGGTCCATACTGTTTCTGTCCTTTGTTGTGCTCATTTTGCATGAAAAGTTCCCTTGGTATGTCTAATTTTCTTGAAGAGATCTCTAGTCTTTTCCATTCTATTGTTTTCCTCTATTTCTTTGCATTGATCACTGAGGAAGGCTTTCTTATCTCTCCTTGTTATTCTTTGGAACTCTGCATTCAGACAGATTTATCTTTCCTTTTCTCCTTTGCTTTCCACTCCTCTTTTCTCAGCAATTTGTAAGGCCTAACCGTCTTGCTTTTTGCATTTGTTTTTCCTCTCCCTCATGTGTAGTGTTATGAACTCCATCCATATTTCTTTAGGCACTCTGTCTATTGGGCTTCCCTTGTGGCTCAGCTGATAAAGTATCTGCCCGCAGTGCAGGACACCTAGGTTCAATCCCTGGCTTGGGAAGATCCCTTGAGGAAGGGAAAAGTACCAACTCCAGTATTCTGGCCTAGAGAATTCCATGGCTGTATAGGCTATGGGGTCGCAACGAGTCAGACACAACTGAGTGATTTTCACTACACTTCAGAAAGCCCTCAGGAATTTTAAGCTTTGTCAATTTGCCAACATCCATTGGATCATAGAAAAACAGGAGGGTTCCAGAAAAACATCTATTTATGCTTTATTGACTATACCAAAGCCTTTGCCTGTGTGGATCGCAACAAACTATTGAAAATTCTTAGAGAGATGGGAGTACCAGACCACCTTTTACCTGCCTCCTGAGAAATCTGTATGCAGGTAAAGGAGAAACATTTAGAACTGGATATACAACAATGGGCTGGTTTCAAATTGGGAAAGGAGTACACAAAGGCTATCTATTTTCACCCTACTTATTTAACTTTTATGCAGAGTACATCATGCAAAATACTGGTCTGGATGTAGCACAAGCTGGAATCAAGATTGTTGGGAGAAATATCAATAACCTCAGATACACAGATGTCACTAACCTTATGGCAGAAAGCAAAGAACCAAAGAGCCTCATGATGAAAGTGAAAGAATAGAGTGAAAACGTTGGCTTAAAACTCAGCATTCCAAAAAGCAAGATCATGGCATCCAGTCCCATCACTTCACGGCAAATAGATGGGGAAACAATGGAAACAGTGAGAGACTTTAGTTTTTTAGTTTTCAAAATCACTGTAGATAGTGCCTGCAGCCATTTGAAAGATACTTGCTCTTTGGAAGAAAAGCTTTGAACAACCTAGACAGCATATTAAAAAGCAGAGCTATTACTTTGCAGACAAATGTCTGTCTAGTCAAAGCTATGGTTTTTCCAGTAGTCATATGTGGATGTGAGAGTTGGACTATAAAGAAAGCTGAGCACTGAAGAATTGATGCTTTTGAACTGTTGTGTTGGAAAAGACTCTTGATTCCCTAGGACTGCAAGGAGATTCAACTAGTCAATTCTAAAGGAAATGAGTCCTGAATATTCATTGGAAGGACTGATATTGAAGCTGAAAATCCAATACTTTGCAAAGCCACCTGATGTGAAGAACTGATTCATTGGGAAAGACATTGATGCTGGGAAGTATTGAAGGCAGGATGATACGAGGAAGACAGAGGTTAAGATATTTGGATGGCATCACTGACTCGATGGATGTGAGTTTAAGCAAGGTTCCGGAGTTGGTTATGGACAGGGAAGCTTTGCGTGCTGCAGTCCATGGGGTTGCCAAGAGTCAGTGCCTGAACTGAACTAAAATCTGTCTATCAGATCTAATCCTTAGAATCTATTTTAATATTAAATCCTTATTGAAAAATTAAGACTTAACTAGTAAAATCATCATTAGCTACAATTTCATAGTCCCAGACTGCCAAGTTTTAAGTCTGTCTGTCATCACTAACTATATGGCGCGAGAAGGCTTCCTATTTTTTTTTTTAAGAAAATTTCTTAACATTGTATTCTGGCAAATACTTCTGTAAAGTGATAAAATGATTTTGGAACACATTTTAAAGTTAGGTACAGACACACACATGCATATGCACACATACATATACACACAGTATAAATTGTGAGACAAGCAATTCTTTTAACATTTTTTTTGTGTGTGTGTGTGTTTCCTGTCTAGAGAATATCCTTTAGTATTTGTTGGAGAGCTGGTTTGGTGGTGCAGAATTCTCTCAGCTTTTGCCTGTCTGAGAAGCCCCCGATTTCTCCTTCATACTTGAATGAGATCCTTGCTGGGCACAATAATCTGGGCTGTAGGTTATTTTCTTTCATCATTTTAAGTATGTCTTGCCATTCCCTCCTGGCTTGAAGAGTTTCTATTGAAAGATCAGCTGTTATCCTGATGGGAATTCCCTTGTGTG